>NW_006789838.1:215521-229356 GCF_000442215.2 Lipotes vexillifer | reverse complement strand
GGGAAAGGGCTTTGTCAAGGGTCAGCCAATACCTGGAGATTTGTCTAAGTGGGCAGTGGCACAAAGGCTAGAGCTGTACCAATGTGCAAGGTTTCTTCCTCATGTCAGTTGATGAAAGTCAGGAATGGGGCTGGGGAAGCTGATGTGATATTCTGATACCGTTTTTGTACCCCAATGAGGACCTTGGAGCCCATCTGATACAGTGCCCACATTTTATTTTATTTTATTATTAAAAAATTTTTTTGGCTGTGTTGGTTCTTCGTTGCTGCATGCAGGCTTTCTCTAGTTGCAGCGAGCGGGGGCTTCTCTTGTTCTGGAGCACAGGCTCTAGACACACAAACTTCAGTAGTTGTAGCACACGGGCTTCAGTAGTTGTGGTACGTGGGCTCAGTAGTTGTGGCTTGCATGCTATAGAGCGCAGGCTCAGTAGTTGTGGCATACAGGCTTAGATGCATGTGGGATCTTCCCGGACCAGGGATCGAACCTGTGTCCCCTGCATTGGCAGGTGGACTCTTAACCACTACGCCCCCAGGGAAGTCCCTGCCCACATTTTAAAGATGGAGAAATTGCAGCCCAGAAAGGAATAGAGTCTGCCCCTAAGGCACTAGCTAGCTGAGGAGACTTTCATGCCTATATCTCCAGATGTCCTGGTCAGTGCTCTTCTCTCTGTAATCAGCTGCCTCTCCTAAGAGCTCTGAAACTCAACAGTTTCAATGGCAGCTCCACAAAGGAAGTAGCTACGTGGTCTTAGGAGATGGTTTCCCCGGTTTCCCCCTTTTCTGACGTCAATTTCCCGATTGGGAAATTGGCCTTATAACATGTGACTCCTGGGGCCATTGTGAGCTGGCCTTAGAGGAAAGAGTGCGTGTGATGGTCCTGGCAGAGTGCCTCTTACGTAATTGGTTCTCAACTCTTAACTCCCTTCTCTTCACCCCTTGCACACGAGGTCTTCCAGGACAATCAGAGGTGAAGAGTGTCCTTAGTGGTTCCAAGGGTCAGCTTTGCTGGGGGTTTGACTGCTCTGACCCATCTCATCCCTCAGGAAGCAAATTCAGAACTGAACCTGGCATGGATGTGGTCTTGCTCTAAAGAGACCCCCCCTGCTCACTCCTACATCCCCCAAGGAAACACAGCCTTCAAAACACAGACTTTCCAATTTTCCCAGTAAAATGAATGAAAGACGCTTTTAGGGAATGAAGTGATTTCTTTTTCGCTCCACTTGTTTACTTTTCCATAAGCTCCCAAGATGGCTGACATGTTAGCTGTTAATCACACCATCTGTTCAAACAGTACTTCAGTAAATGATTCGATTCATACTGTTTCTTCTAAAAGAATCTTTTAAAAGACAGTGTTTATGTCTGTTATCCTTCATTTGGCAATGTAGCATGAGCTATTTTAATGTTGCTGTCATTGTAAACACATATTGAATTCCACATTTCTTAACTGCGCAGAAAATAGGACAACTTCTCTGCGTTTGTTCCACTTGACTCTACGCTTAGGGGTGAAAGAGTGCGATTAGACAGAGATTTTATATTTCTAAAAAGAAAAAGAAAGATGAAGACACAAAGTTCCAGCCAGTATTTCTTCTGAAAGCTTGAATTTAGTGACAATGAGTAGGTTCCAGCCACTTGAGACTTTTCAGGCCAAGCAGCTATGAACAGAGTGTCCTTAGTGGTTGGGAAGGGTCAGCTCTGATGAGGGGTCCAGCTGCTCAGATCCCTCTCATCCCTCGAGGCAAAGTCACTTGTTTATAAGGACATCTGGGAAGAAGGGCCTCTTCCCTCCCCCCATCCCCAGCAAGTCCAGGCCCAAAGCTTTTGTGAACACAGGTCTTGGAAGGAAGCAAAAGGGCTGCTGTGGGTTTAGCCCTGGAATGGGGTTGAGAGGAGGTGGTGGACTTCTTTTTGCTGCAAGCTGTTCTGTGGACCTCTGAAGGCCCCATATCAAATGACTGGGGAAGTTCATACAGCAACATGGCTATGTCCTATTGCTGGTCCATATGGATGGCACTCTTTCCTTCTTTCTAAGACATTTAGCCAGGTGGGGAGTGCTGTACTATAAAGTCATGTACAAAGTGTACTGGGTGTACAAAGGAGGGATGTGTAAATTCATGCGTGGGGACCCTGATGAAGGAGGAGCTGATTCCTCAGGTCTTCTTAAGGTCTTCCACGATCTGGACCTAGCCCATATGCATGGAGTAACTCTTGCTGGTCCAGCCATACAAACTTACTCCTGTTCCCATAAACATTTATCTCCGATTCTGTGCAAAGGATTGATGCAGTGTCTGCAAAATGCATGTGATTCTCAACTAGTGGAATTTCTATCCAGCCATGGAAACCCAGCAAGAATGTCTCCTCTAATATGAGTCTTCCTCACCACCCCCCTTTATCTGGGCCTGGAGAGCCAATGCCTCCTTTATCAGTGTGCAGGTATTGACCCATCAAATGGGATTGCCATGCTCCCCCCATCCCCAGCAACAGATGATAAGAAATCTACCTCCGAGGGAACAGGAGAAATTGCTTCACTTGCTGTACTTTCTTACTGTGGCACCCCTCCTGCGGTCTATCACAGCAGAGTCTAAAGCGGTCATCATCTTTTTGATATCAGACAGATCATGGCACAGGACTCTTACAGTGATGACATCATACTAACTTGAGCTGATGAACAGCAAGTAGAAGGAACTCTACATATATTAGAAGACACATGCATGTGAGATAAATCTCATCAAACTCAGGGGCCTGCCTCCTTAGTGAAGTTATTAGGGGTCCAGTGGCCCGAAAGAAGTTGTCACACCTTTGCACTCTTTTTCACAGCCAGGAAAAGAGCACAATACCTCATAGGCTTCTTTGGATTTTGTAGAGAACAGGCAGCACATTTAGGTGTGCTGCTCCAATCCATTTACCGGGAAATCTATAATATTGCCATTTGTGAGTGGTGCCAGAAGGAAGCAAAGGCTCTGTAGCAGAGCGAATCTGTGATAAAAACTACCCTGCTGCTTGGTTGTTATGATTCAGCAGACCTAAGAGTCTTAGAATTGCTGAAGTGTCTGTGGCAGGGAGAAATGCTCCGTGTAGCATTACTGCACAGATGCCTAGAGTTTTTGAGTAAGGCCCTTCTTTGTCAACAGCTCTCTATTAGAAAAGCAACTCCTGGCTTGCTACTATGCCCTAGTAGAGACTGAACATTGTATTGTGGAATACCAAATAACGATTTAACCTGAATTTCCTGTCATGAAGTGTGTGTTGTTAATCCACCAAATCATAAAATTGCATATATAAAACAGTATTCCTTTGTAAAATAAAAATCGTATATAAGGACAGAGCTGAGTATAAGTATGGAAGGCATTAGGAAGCAGATGGCTCCAGCTTCCATTGTTCATGCTTCACTTCTTTTCCCTCAGCCCCCATAGAGTTTCCTATGACCAGTTAACAGGGAAAGAAAAGAATAGAACTGATTTACATATAGATCTATGTCAATTGTTGGAATCAGCCAGAAGTGGATGGATGGTGCATTGCAGCCCCACTCAGGGTCAGCCCAGGAAAAGAGTAGTGAAATAGTACTACTGGTCAGAACTCCAAGTGTCCACTGGAAGAAGGCATGGAGGCATGGCCTCAAATATATGTATCTATTCATGAACAGTAGTTAATAGCTTGACCAACTGGTTAGGGACTTGGTAAGGGCAACGTTGGCAGACTGGTGCCTAGGAAGTGTGGAGAAGAGATATATAGATGGACTTCTCAAAGTGAGCACAGACTATAAGATATTTATGTCTCATGTATATGCCCCAGAATATATCCACTTTAGAGAAGGCTCTCAAGACTCAACCAGACAAGGTGTGCTAGGTTGCAAAATGACTGCAAATTACTCCTGTTCCTAAATGCATGTCTTTTAGCAAAGTGACTTTGCCACTCTCCCCATCAAGAGGTAGAGCCTGTTACCCCACTCCTTAAATTGAGGCTTGACTGGGTGGCTTGCTGTGGTTAGTGATGTTTTAACAAATGTAATGCCTTCACAGTGAGATGTGAGTTCATCTTCTGGGAGTGAGCCTGAAATAATTTACTGAAGAGGCCATGTGGAGCACTGATATGCTTCGGTCAACAGCCTGCCAATCACTAAGTATGTAAATGATCCAAGATCATTCAGCCCCATTGCCAACTGACCTCAGAATCATCTGAGGTAGGCTGAACCAGAAGGATCACACAACCAGCCCACAAAATCATGAGAAATAAACATATATTGCTTTAAGCCAGAAAAGAGAAACTATTTTATACAACTCTGTGTAAATAAATGTGAAAATTTGGATAATTTTTATTATAATCCAACTTGCTAAATTGACTCCAGTAGAGACAAAAAGTCTAGTAGGCCAGTTGCAAAAGGAAATTAAATAAATTTAGATAGGGATCTCCCTCCCTCCAATAAATGGCACCAGATTATGAAGTCTTCATTGGAGAATTCTACAAAACTTTAAAATATAATCTTAGTCCAATACAACTTAAACAACTTCAGAGCATAGAAAAAGAATCAGTGCTGTCAGATTCATTTTTTAAAACTCTTATTTCACCCCAAAACTTTGCAAGAATAAGAGAAAAACTTATCACGTACCCTTTCACCTGTACTTTCCAATTTATTGTCCAGAATCATGCATTGCATTTAATTGTCATGTCTCTTTATCCTTCTTTAATCTGAAATAGTTCCAGCCTTCCTCTATTATGACTCAATTGTTAGAAGAATATCGGTCAGTTATTTTTCAGAAAGTTCTCTCTCAATTTGGGTTCATGTGATGTTGCCTCATAATTAGATTCAGGTTACCCTTTCCTTTTCTTTTATTTATTTTTGTCAGAAGTACCACAGAAGTTACTTTATTTCCTTCTCATTGCATTATACCAATATCAGAAGGCACGTGGTATTGTTTTGTTCCAATATTAATGATGTTAACATCTAATACTTGGTAATGGTGATGTATGTCAGAGTTTACTACTATTTTCCCCTTGGTAGATGATACATACTTCATAGGGAGATACTTTGAGACTGTAAATATCTTGTTTTTTATAAAAGTTCTACCTAATAGTTTTTTGTTTTGTTTTGTTTTGTTTTTGCGGTACGCGGGCCTCTCACTGTTGTGGCCTCTCCCGTTGCGGAGCACAGGCTCCAGACACGCAGGCTCAGCGGCCATGGCTCACGGGCCCAGCTGCTCCACGGCACGTGGGATCTTCCCGGCCCGGGGCATGAACCCGTGTCCCCTGCATCAGCAGGCGGACCCTCAACCACTGCACCACCAGAGAAGCCCTCTTCCTAATAACTTTAATATAGCATTCTCATTTTGTTAAGCATGATAGATTTTTAAAAACCTTTTAAACATAATTTCAGACCTACAGAAAAGTTCTAAATATAGTACAAAGAATTCCCTTATACTTATCAGCAAGGTTACCAATAGGTTATTTTATTACAGTTGCTTTATTCTCTCTCTCTGTATTTATGTATGTATATGTCTGTGTAATTTTTTTTCTGAACCACTAAGAATAAATTGCAGACACAATGCTTCACTTTATGTTTCTTAGAAGCAAGGTCAGTCTCTTTAAAAACCATAGCACAATTACAAAAACCAAGAAATTAACATTAACACAGCTTATCTACAGACCTTATTCAGATTTTACCACTTATCTCAGTAATGTCCTTTCTAGAGAAGAAAATTTGAATCATGAGTTGCATTCAATTGTCATGTCTCTTTACTTAATCTCCTTTAATCTGGAGCAATTCATCAGTTTTTCTTTATCTTTCATAACCTTGACATTTTTGAGGACTGCACAGCAGTTATTTTGCAGAATGTCCCTCAGTTTGGGTTTGTCTGATGTTTCCTCATGAGTAGATTCTGGTTATGCCTTTTTGGCAGAAATATCACAGAACTGGTGTGTGTTTCTCAGTGCATCATATCAAGAAGCAAAAAATGTCAGTTTCCCATTACTGATGCTGTTAACTATGATAATTTTGATCATTTCGTTAAGGTGGTGTCTCCCAGTTTTCTCCATTATGAAGTTATAATATTCCTCTTTGTAAATAATAAATATCTTCTGGGAGAGACTTTTGAGACTATGTATTACTTGGTTATACACCAAATGTTTAACACTCCTTTTAGCATCCATTGTTGATTCTTGCCTGAATCAATTATTATGACGGCTGCCAAATGGTGATTTTCTATCTACACTTATTAGTTCATATTCCATTGTAAGGAAGAGTTCTTCCTTTTTTTCCACATTTATTTATTTCAGTATAATGGATTCTTTATTTTTTTTAAAAAAATTATTTATTTATTTTTGGCTGTGTTGGGTCTTCGTTGCTGTGCACAGGCTTTCTCTGGTTGTGGCGAGCAGGGGCTGCTCTTCGTTGCGGTGCGCGGGCTTCTCACTGCGGTGGCTTCTCGTTGCAGAGCATGGGCTCTAGGTGCACGGGCTTCAGTAGTTGTGACGTATGGGCTTTAGTTGCTCCGCGGTATGTGGAATCTTCCCGGACCATGGCTCGAATCCGTGTCCCCTGCATTGGCAGGCGGATTCTTAACCACTGTGCCATCAGGGAAATCCCAGTATAATGGATTCTTTTTTACTCAATGGGTTATAATCTATTATTGCCATTGTTTATATTGATGCTCAGATTGTCCCTGATTTGGCCATTAGTACACACTTTAAGCCAGCTTCTGTCCTTTTGACATGTACACACCATTCTTTGACCACTTTCTTCTTTTCTTGACAACATGGTATTCAAAGGCCATAATGTACTTTCCCAGTCTCAGCCCTGGGATTAGCCAGTTCTTCAAAAAACTTGATTCCTTGTGGTAGAGAATGGTATTTCCAAAATAAGATTTGAATGGTAAGTATGCTCATTCCTAGTGTGGTGTCACATTTCTAGGCTCTCTTCATGGGCAGAGCTAGAAAATATGTATATGTAAATATTTATATGTATATACATATAGACACACCTATATGTCATTCTATATCTATTTGTCATTCTATCATTCTATCTACCTATCTATCTGTAGCTACTTCAAAAGTGAATTTCATGTAGGTATCTCACATAAGTTTGTTTTTTTATAGTTATGTGTTATCAATTCTGAAACTACTTTCTTTGAATTCTAGTATTAAGCAAAAAACAAAAAAACAAAAAACAAAAAACATAGTGTATAATGGAGGCCAGGTTTCTCACTGTCAGACAAGGTAGTTACAAATATGAAAAGGGGAATACTAAATAGAATCATGTTTTGTTAGATTGGAATTGGAAGTATTCCTATGAACTCATGGTTTGATAGAAGATAAATAGTTACATAGATACATGGATAGATACATAGTTTCAAGTGCTATGTTTTCAAGTTCACTAATCTCTTGCCATGGCTAAGGTGATGTTAATCTTATCCAGTATAATTTTCATTTTAAATATTGTAGTTTAATCTATAAAATTTTGATTTGGACTCTTTTTATATCTTCCATGTCTCTTTTTACCCTTTTGAACATAGATGTACAGTTATAATATGTTTTAATTTCCTTTTCTGCCAGTATTAACGTCTCTGTCAGATTCAGGTCAATTTCAATTGGTTTCTCCCTCATTATGGGTTGTATTTACCTGATTCTTTGCATGCCTGTAATGTTGTGCTGCATGCCAGACACTGTGACTCTTACCTTGTTGGATACTGGTTATTTTTGTATTTCTAAAAATATTTAGTGCCTTTTTACTAGGATGCAGTGTAGTTACTTGGAAACAGTTTGATTATTTGGATTTATTAGGTAGCACCAGAACCATGTTTAGTGCAGGAGTATTCTCCACTACTGAGGCAAGCACTTTCTTATTCTACTCAATGCTCTTGAATTTTGACATTTTTAAGTCTGGCAGATAGGAATAGGTTCCATTCTCAGCCTTGTATGACTGCTGGGTATTGTTTCCTCCTGCCCTTTTGGAGAGTTCTTTCCCCAGGTTTGGGTAGTTTCACACCCCACACCTATGTATCCCTGAAGATATCCTAAGTTTTCTCTCTGTGCAAACCCCTCCCTGGTACTCTGTCTAGCGACCTTGAGCCACTTTGTTTTTCCCAGCACATCTTCCCACCTCCTCAGCTCAGGGAGTCCACCAGGCTCTGCTGCTGAGACCTGGAAACAAGGCAGTAAGCTGGGGCAATTGTGGGGAATACATTGTCATGTTGTCCATCTTTAAGGGTCACTATCCACTGTAACCTGATGTCCAGTGTCTTGATAACAGTTGTTTCATTTCTTTGTAGTTTTTGGTTGTTCACGCATGAGAATAGTCTCCATTATTCTATACTGACCAGAAGTGGCATTTCCTTTTTTTTATATCTTTAAACATTGTAAGCATAGTTGTTTTATGGTCTGTGTCTGATCATTACATTCATCGAAATTTTGTGTGTCTCATTTTTGTCTGGTTTTCTGCTTGTTCTTGCCCATGGTGCCTTGTTTGTTTATGTGCTTGGTTATTTTGGTCATCATACTTTAACAATTATCTGTAGCACTAACTTTAGGCTAGGATGGAGTCACATTCCTCCAGAAATATTTCCATTTGCCTCTGACAATTATTGGGGCTTCTCTCAGTTGAAGACAACCTTAAGTTTTAAGGCTTGGGATTCCCTATACATCAGGCAAGTAGAACCTGTGATGAAATCCTGTTTGAGGGCAGGGCCACATTCTACACCCTGGGGGTGGAGCCTTTTTGTGTGTCAGCTTATTGAAGGAAGGTATCATGTTAGACTCCCTTCTTTGTCTACATCTTGACCTTTGGTTTGTGTTCCTCTTGTCCTAAGAGGTTATCAGAACAATTTTCTGATTTGGAAAATATTCACATGGTAAAAATGGCTTCTAGTCCTCACTTGTCCCTCTAGGTCTCCATTTTCCCTTTATTTTTTCCATGTAATGCCTTACTCACTTCAAAGCTTTTCATATAAGAAGATATTGTTTATATTTTATGCAGGTTTTTGAAAGTTGTTTTCAGAGGGAGAGTTGGTAGGAATAACCTAGCCAATCTTAACAAAAACCTGGAAGTGTGCCTTGGAGTTGGGGAAGGTGGCCTCAGACATTGGCAGAGATGGAGATGCTAGTGAAACTTCCCAACCTGCTCATGTACTGTCTGGCCCATCTTGTCTTTGAAAGAATCTTCTTGGTGCCCGGCCTTGTTCTTCTATTTACTGAAATTACTCTTGAGATACATTCTCAACATTAGGATACATTAGGAACACCTGGTTCTGTTTCGTGAATTTATACCTAATTTATTAGCGAAGGGGTCATGGTATGAACATATGTAGTTGATTATGCAATACAGTTGACAAATTCTGGTGACCTCTCCAATGGGCCTGCAGGGTGGCTTTTGGAGGAAGATACCTAATTCTGCCTATATGAGACTGTCTTTGTTTCCAGTTTTCTTAGCTAAGGTTCAACCAGAGCAGTGAACAACTCAGCATAGTTAACATACAGAGCATTTAAGACCTTCCTAAATTTGGGAGTAGAAAAGTATTTGAATGAGGAAACCTTTGAGCTGTGCAAGTTCTTGGTCAAACAGAACTATGCACTTGAGTAGGCAGGGCACAGCACCTGCTGGGTGGAAGCTTGGCTAGGGTCCCAGGAGCAGCATTTTATGCATGGGCCCTAAAGCTGTGCTCCCAGGGTCAAATATTTACGCCAGAGGGGATGGCTCTCTACCATGGGTGGAGGGAGTTTCTACTTTCTCTCATATGTTCCCAGAGAACACTGGGACTCGAGTAATTTGCTGTCAGGCCTGTCTCAACCCAGAGCATAGCAGCAGCAATACCAACACCAGGGCTTTGTAGAAAACTAGAGCCAAAAATCACTTAGCAACCACCAGACACAGTTTATGAAACCAGGGACAAATCCCAAAGACAAAAACCAGGAGCTCTAAATGGAAAATGCCAAAGAGAGAGAGAGAGAGAGAGAATTTCTGTGGCCTTACTGTGAGAGTCCAAGATGACAAATTAAAATAACTGACATATATGCCAGGTATTGTCATAAGTGTTTGAGAAATACAGATTCATTTCATTTCCATAGTAACTCCATGAGGTAGGTACTATTACGGTCCTCATGGTATATATGAGGACACGTAGGCACAGAGAGGTTAAGTAACTAGGTCAAAGTCACAGAGCTACTAAGATGTGGCCCATGTCCTTAGCCCAGCCCACAGTACTCCTAGTTGCTGGCTGGCTTATGGTGAGGTCAAGAGAGAAGCCAGACCCCTGTCTTCTACCACGTGCGGGAGGGAGGCAGTAGGTCTAAGGAACACAGGGACAGTCAGAGACAACTACATTCGCAGCATCTATCCCGTCTGATTTTATTGGTGAAAACAGTCACTCACACTGTGTGATCACGGAAGGGAGAGAATTCTAAAGAGAGGAGGGTCCCGGGTGGAGCAGGAAGTGGTTTACAGCCTTCAGTCACTCAGACACGTGTGTGAGAGCTGAGAGGAAGATATGGTGTGCCGGTTGGTCCCGGGTCCTAATTTCACCCACCGGATGAGGACAAACTTGACTTGTGAAAAGCTGCCCTCAGCCCCGGAAGAGACGTGAGGCATCCAGCCCGGTCTCTGTCGGCATCTAGCGGCCACTGTGGCGAACGACACCCAATGCAGAACCTGCGGCTGTGAAACTAACTGCAAGCTGGGAGAGCAGGGGTTCTGAACTTGGGAGTTCAGAGGAAGGGCGGGGAGGTTCTGTGAACATAAACCCCCTTGAATCATGTGTAAAAGCAATTCTGGGGCATTTCCCGACAGCTGCCACCAGGTCCGCAGAGGGTTGTGTGATGCACACAAGAATCACTGCTGGAGGGCTGGAGAGTCAGGAAGTGGCACCCCAGAACGGCTGGTTCCGGGCTGGGGGACCCTCCCCCTGTGTCAGAGCCCTGTGGGCAGAGAGGCCGCAGGTGGGGCCGAGCCCTGTGCTCTCTGCTCACAAAGGCACGACGCTGGGGGCCGAACTACACCCTTGGGACCTTCTTGGTGACGTTCAAGCCCTCTCGGTATTCAGAGGACAGGGGCAGGCCCTGCCTGGCAGGGGCCTCCTACTCCACCCTTTGGGTGCCCTTTTCCCCTGGAAGCCTGGCTGCAGAGGGGGCCACAGCCACCCGAGCGCCTCCCTTCCAGGGCCTCAGGTTCCCCGGCACACGGAGCATCCTGCTTCAAGGGCTTCCCTCCGGATCAGGCAGGGAAACGTTCAGGGCACACACAGCAGGGCTCCTAACACGTGCAGGAGCCACAAACAGCAGAGCACCCTCCAGAGGTCTCAGAGTTCCCATTGAGGTCTCAGAGCACCCTCCAGAGAGCACCCTTCAGAGTTTTCAGAGTTCCCATTGCTGGTCTGTGCGTTCCTTCTCCCTCTGACTCAGTGCTGACACCTGGAAGCCCACCTGGGCTCCTGTCCCCTGCTTTCTTCTCTGATGGTCGACTCTCTGCACCTTCCCCTGCTTTAGTTTGCTGCCTTGAAAGATAATCATGACCTGGCCAGAATATCAAGGCAGGACGAAAACTGGGCGTCCCCTCTCTCCATTTTCAGTTGAAGAAGACTCCCACAGCTCCCAAGAATAGGTGGCTGAGACCCCGAAGGCAAGGGTCAATGAAACTGGGAAAGTATTGGGTTGGCCAAAAAGTTCCTTAAGGTTTTACCTGAACGAACCTTTTGGCCAACCCAATACTTGGAAGCAGGAGGCTAAGAGCAGCCATTAGGTTGGTGGTTCTCACCTGGGTAATTTTTTAAAAAACGGGTGCCAGGGTTCCATCCTAAATGAACAAAATTGGAATTTTGAGCATGGAGTATAGGCTTTGGTGTTTTTTAAAAGGCCCCCTGTGTGATTTGAAGGGGCAGCCAGGGGTGAGAACCGTGGCACTAGGTGATCAGATGAACTCTTGATTCAAGGTGCAGGCGGAGGTCTGTTGAGGGAGTTGGTGAGGGACAGGTTGCACTGAAGACATTGACCTAGATCCTGAATACTATGACAGTATGATAGCTGGTGATACAGCTCTGCTTAACTCTTCTCTGAAGCCCTTTTATAATACCTGCCCCCTGGACACCATAGTTTAGAGCTTTGAGAGTGTCGATAATGAGTGTGATAAGTGGGGATGAGAAGCCTCCTTGATATGTGACAGCCTCCAAGGCCCATCCCCTGGGCTCACACACTGTCCAGTCTCCTGGGTGGGAACTTTATGCACAGTGTAACAAAAAGACAGAGTGTCTTAAATGCTAGCAGGATGTTTGGACTAATTGCAAAGGCTGTACATAGACTACCACAAAAGCGGATTAAACCACTGTGTTACTTCTTACATTATTACCAAGTCATGTGAGAAACCATCATACTATCTCCCCCATCACTCCCATGTCCAACATCTAAAGTTCAGCCTCTTCTCTATACCTTCTTCTCACTGAAGCTTCTACCTCATTCCATCCCAAATCTTGACTTTACCGAGGTACCTACATCATTCCTCTTCCTTTGTAAACAAACAAACAAAAATACTATTTTATTACCAATTGATATGCAATACAGTTTTCGTAACACGACTCTCTAATCTCAAGCCATACATGAAGCTCCCCCATGCCTCATTCTCCATTTACCAAATATCTGCCCCTCACTTTGTTTCCAAAACCCTCCCATTCTTCATCCTATGTAAAATCACTTTTTCAAAACAAATTACAAAATAAGGTGTAAACCAGATCTCCCTAAACCTGACATACAAACTACCCATAATCTTCAGCATAACTCTGACCCACTACCCACTAAATCCCTCAGCTGTTGTGATGTCATGGATTTATTTTTAAATAAACTTTAAATTTTAGAATAGATTTATATTTACAGAAGATTGCAAAGATTGTACAGAAAATTCCCATGTCCCCTGCACCCAGTTTCCCCTGTCGTTAACACCTTATATTAGTATGGTGCATTTGTCACAATTATGGAACCAGTACCAATACATCATTATTCACTGAAGTCCACACTCTATTCAGATCTCCTTAGGTTTTACCTAATGTCCTTTGTTTGTTTGTTTGTTTGTTGTTCCAGGAGACCATCTAGGTAATCATACTACATTTGGTCATTATGTCTCCTTGGGCTCCTCTGAGCTGTGACAGTTTCTCAGAGTTTCTTTCTTTTTGATGACCTTGACAGTTTTGAGGAATACTGATCAGGTATTTCATATAATGACTCTATATTGGGATTTGTCTGTTGTTATTTTCGTGATTAAACTGGGGTTATAGATTTTGAAGTGGAAGATCACAGAGGTAAAGTCCCATTTTCATCAGATCATATCAAGGGGACATACTGTCCATATAACCTAGTGTTTTTTGGTTTTTGTGTTTTGTGTGTGTGTGTGTTGTGTGTGTTGTGTTGTGTGTGTGTGTGTGTGTGTGTGTGTGTGTGTGTGTGTGTTTTGGCCACTCTGCGGGGCATGCAGAATCCTAGTTCCCTGACCAGGGATCAAACCCGACCCCCCTGTAGTGAAAGCGCGGAGTCCCAACTGCCGGACCGCCAGGGAAGTCCCACACAACCTAGTGTTGAAGTTAACCTGGATCGGGCTTCCCTGGTGGCGCAGTGGTTAAGAGTCCCCCTGCCAATGCAGGGGACGCGGGTTCATGCCCCGGTCCGGGAAGATTCCACATGCCGCGGAGCGGCTGGGCCCGTGAGCCATGGCTGCTGAGCCTGCGCGGCCGGAGCCTGTGCTCCGCGACGGGAGAGACCACAACGGTGAGAGGCCCGCGTACCGCAAAAGTTAACCTTGATCACCTGGCTGAGATAGAGTTTGTCAGGTTTCTCCACTACAAAACTACTTTTTTTTTTTTTTTTTTTTTTTTTTTT
>NW_006789838.1:204930-215437 GCF_000442215.2 Lipotes vexillifer | reverse complement strand
CTCCGGACGCGCAGGCTCAGCGGCCATGGCTCACGGGCCCAGCCGCTCCGCGGCATGTGGGATCTTCCCGAAACGGGGCACGAACCCGCGTCTCCTGCATCGGCAGGCGGACTCTCAAGCACTGCGCCACCAGGGAAGCCCCAAAACTACTTTTTTTTTCTCTCTTACACCGTCCTCTTTGGAAGGAAGTCACCATGAGCAGCCCACCCTTCAGGAGCAGAAAGTTATGCTCTCTCCTTAAAAGCCGAGTATCTACCTGAATTATTTGGAATTCTTTTGCATGGGAGACGTATCTCTTTTCCTTTATTTGTTTATTTCTTCAATCATTCATTTATATCAGCATGGACTCATGTATATTTATTTTATACTTTGGGTTATAATCCAATGCTGCTTAATTTTGTTCCTGAAATTGTTCCAGCTTTGGTCATCGGAAGTTCTTTCTGCTGGCTCCTATGTCCCTTTGACAAACCCTCAGCAATGCGATTTTTTGAGAGCAGCTTTTTACTTTCTAGAACTATAAGGTGCTCCAGGTTCGCCTTGTATATTTCCTGCCCTAGTCCTAGAATCGGCCGTTTCTCCGAGGTTCCTTTTATTGGATAATGGTATTAAAAACCAAGATCTGGGTACTAGGTGTGTTCCTTGCTATTGGACTGTTCATTTTATTTTTTAAAACAGCAAACGTACAAGGCAGATCTCTCTGAACCTGACTTCAAACCATCCCTGACCCTCCATTTATTCTGCAATCTCATTCCAACGTAGACTCCAGATCCATTCCTCATGTAAAATCAGTGCTTTCTTCTACTGAATAATATAGCAAACAAACATTTCTGATACTCATTCCATCACTAAAAGAATACCCTCTGATTATATGTAAAAATCTCTAATTTCATAGCCAAGTATACATCTATTCCCATCACTCCTTCCCTGACCCCACCCTATATGTACTATATTCTGTTTTTCTGATGAAGTAATATGTAAAGTATGCATCCTTAGTACATCCCTTATCTTAACACTTTCTTTGACCTTTCATCTACTGCTGACTTGACCTCTGTCCCTGACTCCATTATAATACCTTATCATATGTAAAATCAAAACTTTCAATTATCAATTATATAGGAAACAGGCATACCCCAACACTAACAAAATTTCTGATCCGTCCCATCCCTAACTCCTATCCTAACACTCATATAATTATCATAGTAATAAAAATGCTGTTCTACGAGCATTTAATGTAAAAAATGGACACACATGACCCTCAACACATCACTGTCACTCACTTGATCCTTATTTCTACCAAGCCCCTTTTCAGTTACAGATCACTCTTTTTCAGTGTTCAAACAATGTTCAAAACAAACATCCCTGGTATCATCCCATCACTGACACTGAGGTTATCTTTAACTCTCGCCAACTATTTGACTTATACCCGCTCCTTTATCCCCTGTGATTGTGTGATTAGCAAGTAATATATGAGAAAGAAATATCCTTAATTTTGAATCCGTCCCTAACCATCATCCTATTTAAAATCACTCTTTGTACAGGTAGTAATATTGTAAACAGAATTCTTTGATCCTCATTCACACCATCGACAACTGTCATGTAATTCTTCCATTTAAGTAAAACCACTATTTTATATTAGCAAGTATTCCCCCCAAAAAACAAGAACCTCTGTAGTGCTCACCATACACACAATCCTCATCCATCACTAACCCTTACGTCACATCTGCTACTAGTCTTCCTAATCTTGTCACCCTCAATAACTATGCTATTATATGTCTTATGTAAATTCCCCACTTTCCAAAATTACCAAGTAATATAACAAACAGATGAAGCTTATTCTTGTATACCTGATGCTGACTTCATTCTAGTTCTCCACTTGGTCTCTTGCTGTAAATAAAATCGCCGTAGTTTTAAAAGTTAAGTGATGTGAGAAACAAGCATGCCTGACCCTTACCACATCCCCAAAACAAACATGATCTTATACGTTCTGTAAAGGTCACTTTTTAAAATTAGCAAGGCAAATGCAAAATAGTCTTCCTCTACTGTTATTCCTTCCCTAACCCAGTCCCCTTTTCTGACACTTTCATAGCTTTTCCTTATAACATCACCCCACTGACAAAAACCCTCAACCTACCTTCATTGTTACTCATAAACTTTTACCTAAATTTTCTACACTATACCATATCCTATCTTAGAAATTGCTATTCTTAATTACCAAGCAGTTTGAGAAATCATCCTTGATACACACTTAATTCAGGCCTTCACCCTAACCCTGACCCTCTTCCCTTGAAATAGTATTTGTTTTTTAATATAAAAATAAACGTGAGAAAGAAAAATCTCTCATTCTATGAAAAATCCTGGTATCATTTCCAACTAATATGCATTAAAGTCCAGAGACTAAAAAGGAGATTGTAACACTGGGCCTGAAACAGTGCAGGTACTCTATAAACGTTAAGTGAATGCAAATGAGTAGAGTTTCACTTATAGTTGATTTCAGCCACTGGAGTCAAAGGTGGCACTTTCTATAAAGTTCTCTGTTGGCATCTGTGATCGCTGACATAGACATAATTTAGCTCCATAGAGGGTGTGGAAAAAAGGGAACCCTCCTACACTGTTGGTGGGAATGTAAATTTGTGTAGCCACTATGGAAAATAGTACGGAGGTGCCTCAAAAAACTAAATATAGAGTTGCCATATGATTCTACAATCCCACTCCTAGGCATATATCTGGAGAAAACTAGAATTCAGAAAGATACATGCACCCTAATGTTCATTGCAGCACTATTTACAACAGCCAAAGCATGGAAACAACCTAAATGTCCATCGACAGAGGAATGGGTAAAGAAGATGTGGTACATATATATTATACAATGGAATACTACTCAGCCATGAAAAAGAATGAAATAATGCCATTTGCAGCAACATGGATTCAACTGGAGATTATCGTACTAAGTGAAGTAAGTAGGAAAGAAAAAGACAAATACCATATCATATCACTTATATCTGAAATCTGACGCAAATGAACTTATCTATGAAACAGAAATGGATTCACAGACATAGAGAACACACTTGTGTTTGCCAAGGGTAAGGGAGAGCAGGGGAGGAATGGATTGGGAGTTTGGGACTAGCAGATGCAAGCTATTATATATATAGGATGGATAAACAACAAGGTCCTACTGTATAGCATAGGGAACTATATTCAATATCCTGTGATAAACCGTAATGGAAAAGAATATGAAAAAGTATATAAATATATATGTATACCTGAATCACTTTGCTGTACAGTGGAAATTAACACAACAATTATAAATCAACTATACTTCAATAAAATACATTAAAAAAAAGAAAGTCTAAAATTAATAAAATTGGACAACTGTTTTGGGAAAAAAAATAATAATTTAGCTCCATAAATGTGAATCAGGAAAAAAGAGAACACATCACTGTGGAAGAATGAAGTCAGAGGTGTTAATGGATGTGTGTGTATATGTGTGTGTGCAGGTAAGTTCACCTCTTTCTTTCCCGCTCCTTTCTGTTTCTCTCCCCTCCAATCTTATCATCCCTGTAATGCCATTTCAAACTGCCCTTTGTGGTTTTTCACCCGTGTCTTCTAAAACCTGGCTGCAGAGGGAGGTACAGTAGCCACTCTCCACTCCTCCCTTCCCTGGGACCCCAGATGACCAGTACCCAGATAATTCTTATTTTAAGGATATGACTCTTGACCATGCTGGGAAACATTCAGGGAATAGCAGGGCTATCACTTGCAGAAACAAATTTAAAAGAACCTAACAGTTCTCAGAAATCACCATCCTGTAGTTCTCAGTTTCATTTTGACTCTTTGACAGTTCCTAAACCAAGATCCCAATGATCTCTTGTATTGTCCTTCATTTCCCTTCCTCTCAACATGCTGTCTTTTGAGAATCGAAGACCTGAAGATAGAAAATAGAACTCTACGAGGTGCCCCCTTGATTCTGCATGACAGTGGTCTGAGAGATTTTCAAAAAATAGTGACCTCCTACCCCCAATTCACTAGACCTCTGCCTTTCATTCAGGAATGATTGCTGTTGGTTTCGTGTAAGAACATGTCATAGGTAAGGTTATAATTTATGTCTAGCGGTCATTCTAATATACTTCCGGGGCCTGGCCTAACATAAATACTAGTCTGGACCATCATATGATTACTTCAGCAATGCCATCCCCATGAAGAGGAAGTACACGTGTGACCACAGTGAGGTTTCTAGAAAATGCTCTTTCTTTAACTAGGAAATAATGCGGGTGAAGATTTCTTTAGTCCTAGATGAAGGGGACAGCAAATCCTTTCTGCAAAGGATCAGATAGTGACTAATTTAAGCTTTGTAGGCCATATATGGTCTCTGTTGCATATTCTTCAGTTTTTCAAACAACTCTTTAAAAATGTAAGAACTTTTCTTAGCTTTCAGGCCTTACAAATACAGATCACTGGCCAGATTTATTCTGTGAACCATAGTTTTCCAACCCCTGTTTAGAGAGTCAGTCTCACCTCCCAAATCCATCAAAGCCCTCCACCATTTCTTGGGCTTTCCATAGTACCAGTACAGATTCATGATGAATTTACCTTCTCTGACTCCTGAAAAGGGCCTATGGAATTGATTTTTGTACATAGTGTGAGGGAGGAGTAAAGTTTCATTTGTACACATGAATACCCAACAGTACCAAGACCACTTATCGGAAAGGCAGTCATTTCCCCATAGACTCGAAATGCTACTACTGTCATATATCACCTGTCTCATTTAGATAGCTATGGATTTCTCATCAGTAAACATGGAGAGCAGAAGACAATGGAACATCCTCTTTATTTTGATTTTATTTTTTATTGTGTTTGATTTACAATATTATATTAGTGTTAAGTGTACATTGAACATTCTCTTGAAAGTGCTGACAAGAAAAAAATTCAACCCAGAATTCTGTATCCATTGAAAATATCCTTCACAGATGAAGATGAAATGTTTTCAGAAAAAGTAAAACTAAGATTATTTGTCACCAGCAGACATATACTATGCTATAGGACATTCTTCAGGCTAAGGAAAAATGACACCAGGGGATTACACAGAGCTTCAGGAGCCAACAAAGAACAGCAGAAAATTTGAATACCTGGGTAAATACAAAAGACTATACAGTTAGCACTCTCTATCCATAGGTTCTGCATCTGCAGATTTAATCAACCATGGATTGAAAATATTTGAAAAATAAAAAACTCCAGAAAGTTCCAAAAAGCAAAACTTGCATTTGCTGTGTGCCAGCAACCATTTACATAGCATTTACATTGTGTTGCAATTATTTACATAGTATTTACATTGTATTATTAATTTACATTTACATTAGTAATCTAGAGATGATTTAAGGTATATGGGAGAATGTGCATAGATTATATTCAAATACTACGCAGGGTTGCTACAAACCTACAATTTGTAAAAAATGCAGTATCTGTAAAGTCCAATAAAGCAAAGTGCAATAAAATGAGGTATGCCCATAACTACTTGAGCTTTGTTATGATTCGTGTTTGTATAACTTTTCCACCTATTTAATTTTAGTCTATGTTCTGCAGATTTAATGTACATTAAATATCATATGGGTGGGTTTTCCTTACTTATCCATACTGTCCATTTCTGCCTTTTAATTGGAGCTTAGTCCATTTATATTTAATATTCATATGGTTGGGTTTACATCTACCATTTTGCTCCTTTCAATTAGTCCAATCTGGTCTTTCTTCCTTTTTGCTCCTTTTGTGTCATATTTCGAATTATCTGGGTGCTTTTTAAAATACCTTTTTTTTTTTTTGCGGTACGTGGGCCTCTCACTGTTGTGGCCTCTCCCGTTGCGGAGCACAGGCTCCGGACGCGCAGGGTCAGCGGCCATGGCTCACAGGCCGAGCAACTCCACGGCATGTGGGATCTTCCCGGACCGGGGCGCGAACCCATGTCCCCTGCATCGGCAGGCGGACTCTCAACCACTGCGCCACCAGGGAAGCCCTAAAATACCTTTTTATTCCCTCTCTTGACTTATTAGATATACCACTATTTGTGGTCAATGCTAGAGTTTAAAATATAAAACTTTTATTATATTCTACTCTCAAATAATATTATACTGGTTTAGGTATAAAATAATGGAATAAAGTTACAAGAGGGTAATTCCCTACTCAAATCTTCTGGTTTTATTTACAGATATTTTACTTCTACATGTTTTAAATATCACAATATATTGCTATTATTTTTATTTTATGTAGTCAATTTCCTTTAAGGAAATTAAGAAAATGTAAAGCCTGTTTTATATTTGCCCATATATTTACTATTTCCAAGAATCTTCATCTCTTCTTGTAGTCCAGAGTTTCCATATGTTATCATTAAAGTTCAGCTTGAAGAACTTCCTTTAACACATATATTAGAGCAGGTCTGCTGGTAACCAATTCTATCAGCTTCTTTTTGCCTGAAAATGCCTTGTTTTGCCTTAATTTTTGAAGGTTAAATTTTCTGGGTAGAAAATTATAGATTGACAGATTTTTCTAACAGCGATTTATAGATGGTAATCCTTTGGCTACTCTGCATCAAATTTAATATGTCATCTGTTACTGTTATAGCTGTTCTCCTCTATGTAATCAGTCTTTTTATTCAGCCTACTGTTGATTTTCTCTTTATCAGTGGTATTTAGAAGCTTGATTATGTTTTTCCTTATTTTGGTTTTCTTTGTGTTATTTGATCTTCCTCAATCAGAGCATTTATCATTTTTATTTAATCTGATAAATGGTTTACTTTTTTTTCTGCAAATATTTTCTGCCCTTCACTCCTGCAGTTTCTCTCTTTTCCTTCATGAACTCAAAGGACATGAATGTTAGTTTGTATTATCCCAAAGATCACTGAGACTCTTTCCATCTTTTTTTTTAATTTAATTTTTTATTTTATATTGTAGTATAGTTGATTTACAATGTTGTGTTAGTCTCAGGTGTACAGCAAAGTGATTCAGTTATACATACACATATATCCACTCTTTTTCAGATTCTTTACCCATATAGGTTATTACAGAATATTGAGTAGAGTTCCCTGTGCTATACAATAGGTTTTGTTGATTATTTTAAAAAATAGTAGTGTGTATATGTTAATCCCAAACTCCTAATTTATCCTTCCCCCTTGCATTTCCCCTTTGGTAACCATAAGTTTGTTTTCGTCTTTCCATTTTTTAGCCTTATTTATCTTTGTGCTTAAGGTTGGATGATTATTATTATGTTTCATATTCACTGATATTTTCCCCACAGTGTTGAAAAATTATACGAATTTTTCATCTCATATAATTTTTTAGCTTCAGAATTTCCATTTGGTTCTGATTTTTAGTTTCTATTTTTTAATTTAATTTTCTGTTTTGCTCTCTTATTATGGTCAGATTTTTCTTCAAATCCTTAAATGTATTTGTAAGAACTCTTTTATAATCCTTGTTTGTTCGTTCAATTTATTCAGTTATATCTAGGCCAGGTTCTATTGACTAATTTTTCTTTTGGTTATGAGTCACATTTTCATGCTTCTATGTGCATCTAAAGTTTTAGATTGCATACACACACATATCCTTACAAACACATAAGGGAATCTTCTTCAGACTTCATAAAGACTAAATTCCTATCTCTATATCTCACACCATTGATTTAGAGGAAACCAAATTATCTGACCTTCAAGATCAAACTCTCTCAGTTTACTAAGAAAAAGAAACAGAAAATGAAGGACTGTTTTCTCTATTTTATGATTACCTACAACCACAAACACATTTGGATTCTAAAGAGTGAATATGCACAAAGCAAAGTATCTGGAAGGCTTCAAAGCAAACTACTAATAGGATCTACCTCTCAAGAACACAATGTAGATTATATGTCGATTATATTGCAAAAAAGCTGCGGGGGGAAAAAGAATACAAGGTAGAGCCTACGTGTTTTAATTATGCCTGTCTTAAGGATAGAACTTTTGAAAACAAACAAAGGTTACTTTTGAAATTCACAGAAAACAAAACAAAAATGGTCCCATTATAAATTTAATGAAACTGCAAGTTATAAAGGATCAGTTACCGTTAAGATGCTATTTTTTTTCCATAGAAATAGACATAGTTCTATGTACATTCTGGAAAGATTAAATGTCCTACCTTTAATGGTCGTGGAAACAAAAACTTTTGGCTAATTATTACTTAACATAAAATCCAGTGTTCTTAGGTATATTTAATGGCATTTGAAGTGACCTTGCTATAAAAGATAAAAGAGAAAAGCATGGAAAAAGGAAAAATTTCTAACCACAAGAAAATCCCATATATAGATGAAGTCAGTTAAAATTTATAGCCAAAAACCCCTGTCCAGAAGCACAGAAACACATACACACGCACACAAATACAATGCATATAGAAGAAAGGACAGAATGCGATAGATTGAAATATCAATTGAGTTTATGTCAGTGAGAGTATCCTCTTTCTTGTTTTATAATTGATTGATTTATCATTTCTTTGCCAGATGCATATATTATCATTAGAAATTGACCAAGAATAAAGGAAATGTATGAGTATCCATTTATCCAATGCTGAGTGGAGAAACAATGACAAAAAACTCCACCTATGGTATAACCAGGATACAATTGAAGAAAATAAATAATGATGCGTTCATCTGTGGTTGAAAGTTTGTGTGTTTCAAGCACTCTGTGAGCAAATAGGGGAGTTTATTGATGAGCAGTAGACTATATTTATTTGGTTAAATAATATCAGCTCTCATGAATGAATGGTTGTACATCTTGTTTACAACACTCGAACACATGTACCCATTAAGCTGTCCATAGTGGTTCCCTTGGGATAGGTTGATTTGGGATGAAGTATTTCCATATGTCTTTCAGAGATGTGTGTATTCTGCAAGGGTCTTCACGATGTTTGTACTATACTGTAATTCAATAGCAAATCCAGAACAAATATGTGCAGAAAAAATTATTGGTGACAACTTG
Source organism: Lipotes vexillifer (assembly GCF_000442215.2). Classification (NCBI taxonomy): domain Eukaryota; kingdom Metazoa; phylum Chordata; class Mammalia; order Artiodactyla; family Lipotidae; genus Lipotes; species Lipotes vexillifer. The sequence goes on along the minus strand of NW_006789838.1, from coordinate 206,454 downwards.
CTGTGTTGACCTCAGGAGGCCTAAGGAATATGAACATACACAACAGGAGGATTGAAGAGACAACCATATTTATAAGTCCTTGTCTGTTTGAGGTGGCATTGCTTGTGACTTGCTTGCACTTCTTTATAAATTGGCTGTTGTAGCTGGACTTATTGTTAAGAAGCATGTCTAATTTTGAGAAATTCCAAACGTAAGCGGCTACTCTTTAAAAGATAACCAGTATTTCAAAGAATATTTAATGAAGTTTGGAAAGTACTCTAGCCTCAGTAAATGCAGAAAACATATTTGAACACCAGAGGTCTGAAGGAGTTTTAATTTTATTTTTTAGAAGTTCTTAGTATATTGTGTAAGAGGTGAGAATGACATTTTAAAAGTCTTTATTCTTGTTGGGATTGAACTTCCATTACTTTTGGCCTTATGACTTCTCAAAATTTGAACAGTTTGCCTATAGCAGGTATTTCTTTTGTAAATCTCTTGGATGATAAGGCTCTTCCTACAGGAGAATAAAGAAATTCCAAGTTCTCCAAATATGTATATGTATATGAGAATATGGAAATTGTATAAGATGATGATTTTGTCAGAACTACCTTCAGTATGCATCCAATTATGTTCAAAGAGAAATAAACATACATATTTGTACATCATATATAACCATCTATATGTCTACACATGTGTAAAAATTATATATTATATATTTTAATCATAGTGATTATTACAATAAGAATGCAATTAAACTTCACCTCTGTGTCCATATATGCATGTGTGGAGTTTGTGTATGTATATGTATGTGTGTGTGTGTGTGTGTGTGTGTGTGTGTATATATATATATATATATATACACACACACACATACATACACACAAATATCTATTGATATTTATCTTCATACACATTAATAAGTTTATATTAAAATGGATTTATTGGGACTTCCCTGGCGGTCCACTGGTTGGGGCTCCACACTTCCACTGCAGGGGGTACGGGTTAGATCCCTGGTCGGGGAACTAAGATCCCACATGTCGTGTGGTGCGGCCAAAAAAAAGAAATGGGATTCATTCATGTGTCATCATTTGGATCATCTTTTCACTTCTGTTTCCTGGGCAGTTTGTCATGTCATTATCATAAAAATTTGCAAGACTTAATTTTTAATAAGTAAATAAACATTGATGAAATATTGATGACTATGAAAAAATATGAATGCTTTCACCTTGTCTCTTTGATAGAATACACACCTAGATCACAATATTAGAGTGATGTAGACAGACTTTATTTATACAGTAATGTAATGTTCTTATATTTTCTAATAATAAAATGTTAAGATTAAATTTTAGATAAAAAATATAGGTTAAATTTTTGAGAAGGGGGAAAACCCTATATTTTCTGAGTCATACATGTATAGTTGTCATTCAATATTAGTTTTAAGATTATATATATATATATATCATGTTAGCATAATAAAGACTAGAAAACGTAGATCTTGGGCTTCCCTGGTGGCGCAGTGCTTGAGGGTCCGCCTGCCGATGCAGG
>NW_006789838.1:193393-204792 GCF_000442215.2 Lipotes vexillifer | reverse complement strand
AAAAAAAAAAAAAAAAAAAAAAAAAAGAAAACGTAGATCTTCAAGTAATGATGGCTGAGGGGTGACATCATAGGCATTAAATTTCGGTTAAATAGGTGTCTTCTGAACATTTCTCTTTTTTAAAAAATAAATTTATTTATTTATTTTTGGCTGCACTGCGTCTTCGTGGCTGTGTGTGGGCTTTCTCTAGTTGCGGCGAGAGGGGGCTACTCTTCGTTGTAGTGCGCAGGCTTCTCTTGTTGTGGAGCATGGGCTCTAGGTGCGCAGGCTTCAGTAGTTGTGGTATGCAGGCTCAGTAGTTGTGGCGCACGGGCTTAGTTGCTCTGTGACATGTGGGATCTTCCCGGACCAGGGCTCCCCTGCACTGACAGGCGGATTCTTAACAACTGCGCCACCAGGGAAGTCCCTGAACTGAACATTTCTTCATTAGGATCCTAATATTTTGGGCGAATGTAGTGATCAAGAAGCTCTTTGCCAATGTTTTATTTACTAAAAATCAGGCCTTGCAAATTTTTCATGAAAATATGATCCAAACCATGACATACAAATAAATCTCATTTTAATGTAAACTTGTTTTGTATGAAGCTAAATATACATGTATGTATGTGTATATTGAAATGAGTGCATGAGTGTATGGAAACAGTTTGTATGGGCATATGTTAAAAACATAATCCAAATGTTTTTATCAGAGGGACTAACAATACTGTTTATGACAATGCTTTACTCTTGACCAGCACGCATTTATTTTCTGAATCCTTTGCAAGCACCATGTCGTATTTACGTATGAGAAAATGCTATATGACTGATCCCTAAGATATAATCAGTGAAACACACACACACATTAAAATTGTAGGAAGCCACTGAAGGCCCTATAATGTTGTAGGAATGTGCCTGTGTTCCAATGTTAAATGATGAAACCATGAGGCCAAACCATGTCTGTCCCCTCTGACTGGAATTTGTACATATTTGAGTATGTGTATCATTTCACATGGGCACTGTATAATATGAAGTCTTGAGAACTATCTAACACTTATCTTAGGCTTCCAGACAAATAGCTGCCTCTCCCTAAATACACCCAAGGACTAGTGCCAGGCCAGTAAATGGAGGAGGACTGCCAGGGAACCTGGGAAATGAGCCAGGTCAAGAACCACAAGTACTAGTGCCTAGATTTGCTTTTCTCCAAGCCCTTAGGTGCAAACATTTTCTTTTCCCCCTTAGGCCTGGATCCGGGACGTTTGCCTCTTGATATCCCAAGACAGTTTGGTAACAAAACACTTGAGATATAATGCTGAGTGAAGAAAAAGTAGAACTGCAAAGACTAGGTAAGTGGAAATTGAGTTCTTGAACCGAAAAGTTGCCTGAGGAGAGTGTAGGTTTAGGCCTCAGTTTGATTGCAGATGTAAACCAAAAGCAAAATCACAATAGTGTGAGCAGGTTTCTTCAAACTGGGCAAGAAGCAAGGCAGCCATATTTCTTCCCGCCTGTGTCTCTTGGTCACAGTTTTTTCACACCCGACGGGCGGGAGAAGAGGGCATGGGGGCAGGTGTTAGGTAGAATTTCTGGAGCAATACTGCCATCGTGAGGAAGTCACTGGAAGAAGTCCCAAGGTTTCCTCTCTGAAAGGACTTTTACTTTGGAAAGGTCCCTTCTAGATGGTGAGGAGGCTGAAGGGCCGGACCCCCAGCCAGAGCTTGGTGTCTGCTCCAGAAGCCAACCAGGAGCTAAGGTGGGGTTCAGGTGTAGGGGCTGGCCTTTGGGGAGGCAGGACAGCCAGCAGCTGCCAGGAAGTCCAGGCACAGGAAGTCGTGGGGTGGGGTCTTCGTATTCTGCCGGGGTGGGCGGGACCAGAGGAAGCGCTAACAAAATACTAAGCCTGTGGGTAGTTTTCTTTCTCCCTGCCCCTCAGAGCACGTGGTGTTCCCTTGTTCTGGGACCTGGGCCCTTTGTGGTAGCAGAGTCAGAGCACAGAGGACAGGACAATTCCTGGGGGCTTATAGCAGGACGAAGTGTGTTGCTGGAGGTCTCAGGTGCACCCAAATTGGAGCTGAGAGAGCCTGAAGAAAAGTGGGACCACCCAGCCAAGCCAAGAAGGGTTACCACTTCTGCTCTGAGAGCAGATCTCGCACAAACAGATGGGAAGCAGAAACAAGGGAAGAGGATTGAAGATGAACCCACGTTTTAAAAGTCCTTGTCTGCAGGAGGTGGCATTACCTGTGACCTCACTTCACTTCTTCATACATGGCTGTTGTAGCAGGTACACTGTAAAGAAGCATGATTGTTTCTAGAAATGCGAAAACAGGTGGCAAAGATTTAAAACATGTCAGAACTCCAAAGAATATTTAATGATGTTTTAAAAAGCATTCAAGCTGCAAAGTAGGAAAACTTGTTTTAATGCTTAAGGTAGAAGGGAATTTGAACATTGTTTTTTAAAAGTACATATATGTGCAAAGTGAAGAGAGAAAACTGCATGGCAAAGATGTTTTAAAAGTGGTTATTTCTTCTGATTGAGGTACCAGTTGTTTTCTACTTTATAATTTCTCAAAACTGAACACTTTGCCACTTGGTATAACTGTTGTAATTTCTTGAAATAGAAGGGTTTTCTACAGTAAACTATAAAACATTTTCAAGCACTCAGAAATATATATTGATATGCAAGTATGCAAACGGTATAAGGTAGTGCTGAGGACTGTGTAAAAAACTACAGCCAGTATGCGTCCAATTATGTTTAGAGAGAAGCAGACCTGTGTGTATGTGTGTGTTTGTATATGTGTGTGTAAACATTTATTTATATATATATGTGTATATGTTTATACACATATATATATAAACATTTTTAAAAGCTGCATATTTAAAATGATGGTCAGTGTTATAGTGAGTATGCTTTTCAACTTGAAATTCTCAGTTGACATTTATATCCATATTTATATTTATAAAAAGCAAGACATTAATGAAAGATTATAGCTGCATGTGAAGGGTGTGAGTGCATCCTCCTTAAATTAAAGTCTTCTTAGGATACACATCTGGGTGGTGGAATTTGAGAGATACCAATTTCAACCTTCAATTATTGAATTCTGTTTTCGTTCTTTACAGGCTTTAAAGAAAATCTTAAGGTAAAAATTGGGTGTAAATTTTGAGTAGTATAAGAAAAGAAACCCTAATGTTCTGGCTCATGCGTATCCAGTGTCTGTTCCAACATTAGTTTTAGGAAAAAAAATTTTGTACTTCTATGTCATCGTATTAATGATTAGTTAGGTAAGGCAAATCTCAAAATCAAGATTCCTGAGTGGTGGCATTATTGGTATTTTAGGTCCTGTATATGCATTAAAAAAAGATTAAGTGAGAACCTAATTAATATTATTTAATTAATGGGTCAATCAAGTAGGTCTTTGCAAGTGTTTTATTGTCTAAAATCCAGGTCTTGCAAATGTTTCATGATAATTTCAAACTACCCAGGAATCAGAAGTGAAAATTTGGGATCTAAGACAGTATGCATATATAAATCCAATTTAAGTGTAAATTTGTTGTAGTTTATTACCATAAATATAAAACTGTGCTGTGTGTGTTGAAAGAATGGAAGTAAATGTGCAAAAGGTTATTAGTGCTTAATACAGACTTTCAGACAACACTTTTACTCTCGATCAGCACATGGTTATTTTCTAAACCCTTTGCAAGCACCATGTGTTAGTTGCTTATGAGAAAATGAAGACGACTGATCCCTACGAGTTAATTAAGTAGCATACACATAGATGATGATAAAGTCAAAGGAAGCTGTTGAAGGTCATAATCACATGCATGGGAACACTGTTGTGTTGCAGTGTTAAATGATGAAACCATGAAACAAAATCCTGTCCCTTCTGGCTGGAATTTATATACGTTTGAGTGTCTGTGTCACTCCAAGTGGAACAGTGTGTGGAATTCAGACTTGAGAGCTATCTGGACCCTCCTCTTAGGGTTCCAGCCAGATAGCTGCCTCCCAGTCAACACAAGGCCTAATGCCCGCTCAGAAAGTGGAGGACTCCCAGGGAACCCGGCAGTGAGATCAGTAAAGAACCACGTGGCCTAGCGCTTAGATTTGTTCTTCTCCAGGCCCTTATTTCCACCATTTTCTTTACTCTTAGCCCTGGATCCCTCAGAATTACCCATTAAAGCAAATAACAAGGGACAATGTTGGGGATCAAGGCAGAGCGAAGGAGAGAAGACCGGCAAAGGTTTGGTAGAGTAGAAATGAAATTCTTGAAAAGAAAACATGGCTGATGAGAGTAGGTGGTTTAGGCCTCAGTTTGATTTATCAGGGGAACTAGCAGCAAAAAGTCTGTTTGAGCAAATTTCCCCTCCACAGGGCGATAGCGAGGCAGCTTTTTTCCTGACTCCTTTGTGTCTTGGTGGCTTTTTTAGATTGAATGGGCAGGGGTAGGCCTGGGGTGGGTGGGGGTGGGCTGGGTTAATTGGCTTTTCCAGAGCAATACTGCCACCTAGAGGAAGTAGTCTGACAAAACCTAAAGCTGTTAGCACTCCTGTGAGGCCTAGAAGTTGAGAAAGGTTTGGTCTTTTGCGAGGTTGAGTGGAGGCTGGCCCTGAGCTGGGCCTCCTTCACTTCAAATCTGAAGTATTTGGGTCTAGATATCCTTGAGGGTGTTCTTGGTTAAGGGCAGCCAAGGAAGATTTGGAGACATTTGAGAAAGCATGCCCCAGTGGTCAAGTACCCTATGAAGATGTAAGGTGGCCTCTGACCTCTTCACCTTACTTCAGCTAAGCAGATAGCAAAGAAAGCCTGTATCAGATGAACTAAGCTGCCTGATTGTTGTAACAATTTGACTTGGTCATATGCTACACTGTGTAAAGACAGTGACCCATATCTGCAGTTAGAATTGAGTGTGACAGAATTCCCTAGACCTGGAATTCGTCGTGCTCAAGAATTTTCAGTTCACACATTTTGGTATGCATTAAGAGACTACATTTGGCCAAGGAGTGGATGGAAGCCTAAAACAACAGCACCTTTCTGAGTCTCAGGAATTCAAGCCATGATACCATGACCCAGTAACAGGAGATTGTAACTCTTGCCAACCCTAACTACTGCTCAACCATTGATACTCACCTCAGATCAAAAGCTGTTTCAGAATGAAAAGTCAACAAAAAAAAAAACCACCCAGTAGGAAATGTGGCAAAGGAAAGAACAGGCACTTTCCAGGCAATAAAAGGCCACGCAACACAAAAGTCTTACTAGTAGAGATTCTCAAATTCACCAGTACCAAAATAAATTGCAATTCCACCTGTTCTCCTTATAACTCTGAGCAAGCCGCTGAAAATAAAGCCATTAATATCACCCAGTTTGTGTAATGACTTGTAGAATTGGACAACCTCCTAACCAGGTGAGAAGCATTGTCAATTGGCTCAACTCTTTGGAGGTCAGTTGGTCAGCATTGGTTAATCTTTCACAGGGGAATACCCTTTGTCCAGAGACTCTGCCTCTCAAAAATGATCACACAGCCACACTCCCACAGGAAAGCAGAGAGGTGGAGCCAGGGAGGATCACTGAGTTTTCCTTTATAAGAATGGATAGTGAGGAGGGGCAAAGGGTCCATTTTCTGGGTTCAGCTTCAGCAAGTTCAGCTAGAGCAGGCAGTCTTCGTCAATCTTTGGAAAGACTGAAATCCATTCTCTTGAGTCCTTCTCAGGAGAGATGTCCAAAAATTTGATTCAGGGGAAAAAAGCGAAGTGTTGAAACTTCAGGATCAAACCATCCTAGGTGTCTAATACAAGGAAAATGGAAAGGAAAAATAAAGTCTGTCTTTTTCTACTTATTATATACATGGTTAATTCAAGTCGAACACATAAACACGTGTATTTTAAAAAGTGAATAGGCACAAGGGAAGTATCTGGAAAGTGTACAACCAAACAACTGACAGTGTCTAACTTGCTAGAGTGATGTTTCCAATGGCTTGCCTTCAAGTTTTAACTTTCTACTTGTCTGAAGTCTTGAAGTGTTGAAAGCAAGAAAAGCTTGCATTTGAAATTTTTTAAAAAAGAAACGAACGTTATCCCAACATGCAATTAAGAAAAGAGTGTGTTACAAGATCTATTTTTCTTTTAAATATGTGCACAGGTCTATGTATATGCAGGATTTAAAGGCCTCACTCTTAATTGTTATACAAATAGAATGGCATTTCTAAATTGTGCTTAACAGAAAATCCTGTTTCTGAAGCATATTTAAAGTCGTATGAAGAGGCGTTTATAAGACCTAAGAAAATGATGATAGAAGGAAGCAAGTCAAACTGTAAGGATATTCCACATGTATCATGTAAGTCAAACTCCATACTAGCAAACTATGACAGCCATTACACAGGTGCCCACACATGTATAATTATATAATAAATGTAACATAAAAGCAAAATGCAGTAGATCAAACATCAATGGTGTATCTACTGAGTTCCTGTGACTTAGAGTATCATTTCTTTTTTTTTTCTTTTATGAAAACAGATATTACTTTTTAAAAAATTTTTTCTTAATTTTTAAAAAAGTTTTTATTGGAGTATAGTTGCTTTACAATGTTGTGTTAGTTTCTACTGTACAGCAAAGTGAATCAGCTATACATGTACATATATCCCCTCTTTTTTGGATTTCCTTCCCATTTAGTATCATTTCTTTATTGCTTTATATTTCGTCAGATTACTGATTCATTTCCAGGTGCATGTTATTCTTATGATTTGATCAATAATAAAGGGATGCTATGAGATTTAACCATGAAAGACTATCTTATTGCTCATGAATAGTTAATGCTATTGGCAATTGCCCACTGTCCACTGTTGACTCAAAAATTCAGGGCACCAAACTCCATGTACAGTGTGACCAAGATGGGTTTGAAGAAAAGAAATTGAAATGTTTAGTGTGTGTGTGTGTGTGTGTGTGTGTGTGTGTGTGTTTAGCATTGTGCTGAGGAATATAGGGAGTATAATGATGACATGTAGGCTACATCTATTTAGCTCTTGAGAATAGTTTTATATCACTTTTATTAAATTTAAACCAACATACTCATCAAGCTGCTAATAGTGGTTCCCTTGGGAAAGAAGGATTTGGGATAAAGTATTTCTATTTGTTCTTCATAGTCTATGTATTTCAAGAAGTCAATAATGTATTTGTAATTTGAGAACCAATTCAGAACAAATATGTACAGAAGAAATTATTAGCAAAACTTAATTTGGTGGCCATTTGAGACCTAATGTATTTATATCTCTAACTGATCACAGAAAACAAGAGCATTTGAGACACCCATATTTTGGAAATCCTTGTCTGCTTGAATGGGCATTACTTATGCCCTCACTGCACTCTATACATGGCTAATGTACCTAGTAATTTTGTAAACAGGTATGCTTAATTCTAAGAAATGCAAAAAGATGGGGAGGCACCTTTAGACATATGAAGTATTCCAAGGAATATTTAATGATGTTTGCAAAGAACTCAAGCTATAATCAGTGAAGAAACATATTTGAACATTTGAGGTACAAGGGAACTGGGATTTTAGGCTAAAAAAATATATGTGCACAGGAAACATGTAAGAATGTATGGCAGAGATAGTTTAAAAGTTATAAAATTTTGGGGCTTCCCTGGTGGCGCAGTGGTTGAGAATCCGCCTGCCAATGCAGGCGACACGGGTTCGCGCCCTGTCGGGGAAGATCCCACATGCCGCGGAGCGGCTAGGCCCGTGAGCCATGGCCGCTGAGCCTGCGCGACCAGAGCCTGTGCTCCGCAACGGGAGAGGCCACAACAGTGAGAGGCCCGCATACCATAAAAAAAAAAAAAAAAAGAGTTATAAACTTTTGACTGAGGTGCCATTTATTTTTGGCTTTAAAATGTGAACAGGTTGCCAACAGATGTCACTCTTTTAATTGCTTGGAAGAGAGACCTCTTTCTAGAATAAAATGTAAAGAAATTTCAAGCTGGGTGAAATATATATTGACAGGAGACCACACAATTTACATACGGTTATGCAGAAGACTTTGTGTAAAACTACACCCAATAGAAATAAAATTATAATTAAGCAGAAACAAATGTGCACATGTATATATATGCATATAACATATACCTCATACATACTGTATATTCAATATATAAGTAGGGCAATAAAAAGCATTTTTAATCAATTATTTATAAAAATGAGGACTTGCAAATTTTATATAATAGTCTTAAAATGCCTGGGAATCAGGAGTGAAAATTTCTTATGGAAACCATAATGTACTAACATTCAGTTTTTGTTTTCGTTTTTCCTTATGGTTTATTTATTTTTTTAACATCTTTGTTGGAGTATAATTGCTTTACAATGGTGTGTTAGTTTCTGCTCATATTTATGACAAAGTGAATCAGCTGTACATATACATATATCCCCATATCTCCTCCCTCTTGCGTCTCCCTCCCGCCCTCCCTATCCCACCCCTCTAGGTGGTCACAAAGCACCGAGCTGATCTCCCTGTGCTATGTGGCTGCTTCCCACTAGCTATCTGTTTTACATTTGGTAGTGTATATATCTCAGTGCCACTCTCTCACTTCCTTCCAGCTTACCCTTCCTCCTCCCCGTGTCCTCAAGTCCATTCTCTGCATCTGCGTCTTTATTCCTGTCCTGCCCCTAGGTTCTTCAGAACCATTTTTTTTTTTTTTTTTTTTAGATTCCATATATATGTGTTAGCATACGGTATTTGTTTTTCTCTTTCCAACTTACTTCACTCTGTATGACAGACTCTGGGCATATACCCTGAGAAAACCATAACTCAAAAAGAGTCATGTAACATTCAGTTTTAATATAAATTTATTGTTGTGTTTGAACACAAATATAGAACTCTGTGTATTGAGAAGAGTGGAAAGACATAATCCAAAAGGTTATCAGTGGTCGTAAGCTTTATGGCAGTGCTCTACTCTTGATCAGCACATGGTTATTTCTGAATCCTTGGCAGGCACATCTTATTAATGAGGAAATGGTTTTAAAACTGATCTCTAATGGACTAGGTTATCTGAGTAACCTCCGATTAGAAGATATATATATATATCTTCTATATATACACACATATATCCTGCCATGTAGGGCATTGTATAGCATTTAATGGTGAGAGCTATGTGGACCCTCTTCTTAGGGCCCCAGTCGAATTGCTGCCAACAACTCAACATACAGAACCTATGTCTTTACCTAGAAAATGTAGGAAAATTACTTGAGAGCCATAGAGATGAGCCAGGCAAGGTCACATGGATATGTAGAGATGCCCTCCTGGTTGAATTTTCAGCATTTTATTTCTCTGTTTAGGCCTGGATCCCTGCGACTTACCCACAGAAGCAGACAACTTGATAACTTGGGAAAAGGCTGGAGATATAGTGTGCTGAGTGAACAAAAACAGAACTGTGAAGACGAAGCCTAGTGGAAATTGAATTCTTGTGAAGAGAAGACGCCTGATGAGGGTGGGTAGTTTTAGGCCTCAGTTTTCAGATGAAAACCAAAGCAAAAGTACAGCAGTGAGCAGGTTTTCTCAAACTGGGCAAGATACTGGGTAGCCATATTTCCCGGTGACTTGGCCTCTTGGTAACGTTTTTTTCTAACAGGATGGGCGGGTGAAGAGGGCTGGGGGGCAGGGAGGAAAATACTCGTTGGCATAGATGGTGCACTACTGCCATCGTGAGGAAATAGTTTAAAATCTACCTACGCCGGCATTGCTTTCTTTCCGTGAGGACTTTCAGTTTTGAAGGAGCCATTCAGTGGAAGGGCTTCTTGAGCCCTGGTCCCAAATTGGGCCTCCCTGTCTTCTCTGAGTTATTATAGGAGTTCTGGCCAAAGTCCTAATGCTGGTATGACAAAGGTGAGGTCCAGGTGTAGAAGCTGGGACTGCCTGGACTGAGCCATCAGCCGCAAGGAATTCCCAGCACAGGAAGTTGTGGGGTGAAACTGTCAAGCAGTTAAACATGGACTTGTACACACATAAAAACACATCAATGCTCAGACTCCTGAAACTGAAGATAAAGAGAAAATTTAGAGGACAGCTGGATACAAAGGCAAGATATTCCCTGGAGAGGAACAAATACAAGATTTACAGTAGACTGAAGAAGCATGATGCAAGCTATAAGGAAACAGACTGGCATCTTAATGGTACTGAAAACAAAACAAAACAAAATAAAATTATCAACCCAGAATTTTATACCATCAAAAATGTCTTTCAAAATAAGGAGAAAAAAAAAAGAATGTGGTATCAGACAGACACCCGAGGTTGACACAAAGAATCAGAGATCTAGAGAAATAGTTAAAATGAAAGTAAATACAAAAGACATTTTTCCTTATTTCTAATTGTTTTAAAATATATTTGACTATTAGAAAAATAGTAGCAGATTTTATTTTATTTTTATAGTAAATTTTATTTATTTATTTTTAAAATTTTATTTATTTTATTTATTTTATTTTCAGCTGCATTGGGTGTTCATTGCTGCGCACGGGCTTTCTCTAATTGCGACGAACAGGGGGCTACTCTTTGTTGCGGTGCGCAGGCTTCTCATTGTGGTGGCTTCTCCTGTTGTGGAGCGCAGGCTTTAGTAGTTGTGGCTTGCGGGCTCAGTAGTTGTGGCTTGTGGGCTCTAGAGTGCAGGCTCAGTAGTTGTGGCGCACGGGCTTAGTTGCTCTGTGACATGTGGGATCTTCCCGGACCAGGGCTCGAACCTGTGTCCCCTGCATTGGCAGGCAGATTCTTAACCACTGTGCCACCAGGGAAGCCCAGTAGCATACTTTAGAGGTATAATGACAGCACAAAAGATGGGAAGCAAGACCATATTCTCATAAGGTTCTTACAGTATACGAGAAGCGATACATTATTTGAAATTAAACTGGGATTAATTACATATATATTTTTTAAACCCGGGTCAACCACATACAAATTTGAAAAGAAGTATAACTGATGAACTGATAGTGATAAAACTGGAATCATAAAAAATGCTCAGTTGACCCACTAGAATTTCAGGAAAGATGAAAAAAAAGAACAAATAGAAGACAACCAGCAAAATGATAGATTTAAATATTTCCATATTAATAATTACATTCAATGTAAATGATCTAAATAATCTATTTAAAAGACAGAGATTTTCAGATTGTATTAATAAAATTAAGAACCAAGTATATTCTGGCTATAGGAAATTAACTTTAAATATAAAGATATTGATATGTTAAAAATAAAAATGATGGGATAATATATACCAAGCAAACACTAATCAAAAGAAAGCCATAGGGCTTCCCTGGTGGCGCAGTGGTTGAGAGTCCGCCTGCTGATGCAGGGGACACGGGTTCGTGCCCCGGTCCGGGAGGATCCCACATGCTGCGGAGCGGCTGGGCCCGTGAGCCATGGCCGCTGGGCCTGCGCGTCCGGAGCCTGTGCTCCGCAACG
>NW_006789838.1:188571-193177 GCF_000442215.2 Lipotes vexillifer | reverse complement strand
AACCGCAAAAAAAAAAAAAAAAAAGGAAAGCCATAGTGTCTCTTTTAATCTCTAAAGGGAGCCCTAATGGTGAAAGATATAGACAAAAACATAGAAGAACTACATTGGAGAAGATCAGCTTTAAGGGAGAAGAGAACTTTAAAAAATAATTTTTCTCAATATCTTCAGACAGGCAAGAGATGATATTGCAACTGTGATAGAAAAAAAGGATACAATGAAAAAAATAATGAAAAAGAACACAACAATTAAAAGTAACATAGTAGAAATAGAAAACTCATCAAAGAGGTTAGAAAAAGACCATACTTGTAATTTTAAAAATTGAAAAAGGGAAAAAAACTAAGAAAATTAGAGTACATCTGTAAATATGATTTATTATCTGAATAATAGGAGTTCTCAGCAAGTTCACAGAAATGTAAAATATGATATTCCAGGTTGAAATGGGCCACCAAGTTGCCAGCATAGTGGGTAAAAAAGACCTACCTGAGTACATATTATGAAATTTCGGAACACCAGTAACAGGGAAGATCATATAACTAACCTACAAGTATGAAGAATCAGAATGACTTTGAACTTCTAAACATCAACACTGGAAACTAGAATTCAGTGAAACAATGTCTTCAAAATACTGAAGAAAAATTATTTCCAACTTAGAATTCTATACACAGCCAAACTTTCAATGAAATGTAAGAATAAAGATATCCTTAGATATGCAAGGTCTTAAAAATTTAGCCTTATAGCCTTTTTCAAAAAGTTACTTTACCCTGTGCTTTAAAAAAAAGTTTTACAAACAATCAAAAAGGGGAAAATATGGGTTTCATGAAATTGGAGATCCCATAGAGGAGATATGAAAAAAAAAATCCCCTGAATGTGGATGAAAGGAATATCAGAATGTTAAGCACCAGACAGAGGGGAAACCAGGACACATTGAAGGGGGTAAGAGAATTATGAGATAAATTTTGCCAAGTAGATCAAATTGATACAAATACTTAATATGAATGAAATTCTTGAGAGATATTTTAGATAGCTTGTATACTTCCATAGAGGAATATATATATATAATAAATTTATTTCAGTCATTATGCATGAGCAAAATAGGATTTTAAATAACATCTGTTTTCGTCATCATATATATGAAGTATAGGGATATTTCATAAATAACTATGATAAATTAATGAAACAAATGGAGTTATTTGTTTAATGTCTAGAAAACAAGCCCCAAGAATATACGAAGATTTTGGCAAGATGCTCATTATACAGTATGTGAACAAAGAGTGATATATAAATATATACTAAGTATAAATCTATTCTGTGAATAAAAACTATTCATATTATATCTGCAAAGGAAAGAAAAGAGCCATAAAATTTAAAACTTCTAGTTATTATGTATAAAAGTTAGGATTATGAACATTTATTAATTTCTAATTCATAATCTCTTTAGTTTTGAATATTTTAAAGTGGTGTGTATCACCTTAATGTATGTGGGGAAATAAAGCTATTCTCATAGCAAAAATGATTAAGGATATGGGCCCATGTACAATAATTAATGTGTTAAAAATATAGGACAAAATTAGATTCAATATGATCTAACACATAATTTCTAAAAACTCACATGTGCAAACATATTCATATCCACCAAATAAATTCATTTCTGTTGACAGAATTATATAGTTTATGCCAATGTATGTAAAAACAGATTATTAAACAAATACATATGAAAAATATCATTTAAAATGTACATACAGGGGCTTCCCTGGTGGCGCAATGGTTGAGAGTCCGCCTGCCAATGCAGGGGACATGGGTTCGATCCCTGGTCTGGGAAGATCCCACATGCTGCGGAGCAACTAGGTCCGTGTGCCACAACTACTGAGCCTGTGCTCTAGGGCCCGCGAGGGTCAACTACTGAGCCCCCGTGCCACAGCTACTGAAGACTGTGTGCCTAGAGCCTGTGCTCTGCAACGAGAAGCCACCACAATGAGAAGCCCGCGTGCAACGAAGACCCAATACAGCCAAAAATAAACAAATTAAAATAAATAAATTTTTAAAAATGTACATACAATAAAATGTAGTAGTTCCACCTGAAAAGCAGACATTGGAAATGACACGAAAATTCAAAATATAGACAAGAATGCACTGAAATCTTAAGTTCCAATAATATGCCCCCAAGATTCACTAGAAACAGAATAATCTTCTATCTGTTCTAAACTAAAGAAGCAGAAATTAGCTCCTTCCATAGAAGTGACAGAAACATGGTAAAAATAATTAATATACATTTTTTAATTAAAAAGTAAATAAATATAAGGGTACGTTTGGTGTCACATGTAGGACGTGCTATTAACCAATAAGAGCTATTATAGGCCTTAAGAAAAGAATTCTCAGGAGCTGAGTCAAAAAACAGCCTTCCACCAAACACAAACATATTAATCTGTCCTAGAGAATGGATGGAAACTCCCTGGGAATCTAGGAGGCCCTTGAGGACAGATGACTAGAGGTGACCTCCTCCAGGCCTGGAAATTCCAACATTTTCTTCCATTTAGTCCTGGTATCCTGAGACTTGTCCCTAGAAGTTAACTTGATAATAGGGAAAGTGCTGGAGAACTAATGCTGAGTGTAGAAGAGCTGAACTGTGAAGCCAATATCTGGTGGAAACGTAATGCTTGATGAAAGAAGATGCCTGATGGTGGGAGTGGTTTAGGCTTCAGTTTGATTATAGATGGAAATGGAAAGCAAAATCGCAATAGCCTGAGCAGGTTTCCTCAAACTGGGCAATATGAGGCAGTTTTGTTTCCTGGTGCCTTTGCCTTTTGTTTTTTCAGACTAGATGGGTGGGAGAAGAGGGCCTCGGGGCAGGGCTGGTTGACATTTCTGGAGCACTACTGCCATCATGAGGAAATCATTTGGTGAAGCCCTAAGCCATCAGTATTTCCTCCCAGGAGACCCAGAAGTTGAAGAACGTTGGACCTGCAGGAGGTTGAGCATCCCCTAGCTCCAAGCGTTGCATCCTTGCCTTCATCTCTGAGGCCTTCCAGGATACGTTGACAAAGGCAAGATATAATTGTAAAAGCTGGCTAGTGAGTGGCCAGGACCGAACAGGCAGCTGCCAGGAAGTACAAGCACAGGAAGTCAGGGTGGAGCGCCTCCCAGTGCAGGCAAGATTATAGGAAGCGATTCACAACCTAATGCAGAGGTTATGATCATTTGCCTCCTCTTCCTGTCCCTTGAGCATGAGGCAGACAGTCTGGGACGTAGAACTTCGGGACCAGGACCTTGGCACCATTTGGCAGCAGTGTCAGAGCTCAGAGTGCAGGGAGAAAAATCTCACTGTTTATCATAGAGGATATTTTGAAGAGTGTGTTTGGAGCCAAGAGGCAATAATTGATTATTGACAAAGTGTCATTAGCTCTCAGGAGTGTCTTGGAAACATTTGGTAGAGTATGCCTCAACGACTCCAGGTGCCTTGTGAAGGTGAAAGGTGACAGCCGACCTCCTGAAATTATTTCTGCTAAAACAGACCAAGAGAGAAAGCCTGGATCAGATGTGCTGGGGTGCCTGCCTTGGAACAGTACTTTGACTTGGCCACGTGGTGGAGTAGAGTAGACAAATGTATGAAGACTGAATTGTAGGCAACACAAGAGGTGGCCTCAGGGACTTCCGTGGTGGCTCAGTGGTTAAGAATCCGCCTGCCAATGCAGGGGACACAGGTTCGAGCCCTGGTGCAGCAGGATCCCACATGCCGCGGAGCAACTAAGCCCATGCGCCACAACTACTGAGCCCACGTGCCACAACTACTGAAGCCTGCGCGCTTAGAGCCTGTGTCCCGCAGCAAGAGAAGCCACTGCAATGAGAAGCCCGCTCACCGCAACTAGAGAAAGCTCGCGCACAGCAGCGAAGACCCAACACAGCCAAAAATAAATAAATAAACAAATTTATTTAAAAAAAAAAAAAAAAAAGAGGCGGCCTCAGCTCTGGAATTCCTTAGGCTCAAGAATACTGTGTTCACCTCACCCCAACTATCCTTAACAGAAGCCAATGGACTGAGAGTGGATAGAAGCCTAAGGAAATAGTTCCTAGCTGAATTTCAGTATTTCAGTTATAATAAAAATAGCCAAAACTGGAAACTAAGAACAACTACTGTCAGTGTTTACTCCCCTTCAACCATTGACATCCATTACCGATCGTTAGCTATTCCAAAATGAAAAGCTAAAGGAAAACAATTTAGCAGGAAAGGGGAGAAAAGAACGGGGCACCAACTTCCTAGAAGAAAAAGGCCATGGCACAGAAAAGTCTACTGGCAGAGGTTCTCAAATTCACCATTATCCAAGTAAATTATGGTTCAAGAAGTTCTCAACTATCTCCAACTCCCAACTAATATATCCTGAGCAAGCTGCTGAAAATGAAGCCATTGTTATTGCCCAGTGTTATGTGATTATTTGTAGAAACAGACATGCTCCTATGAGGCTGGAAACATTGTCAATTTGTTTAACTTGTCTGAGGGCAATTTATGTGCATCAGTTAACCTTGCACGTGATCACACCCTTCCTCCAGAGACTATGCCTCTCAAAAGTGATCACACAGCCACATTCCTATAGGAGAAGAGAGAGTAGGGAAA
>NW_006789838.1:180156-188561 GCF_000442215.2 Lipotes vexillifer | reverse complement strand
AGGGAAAGTAAATTCCTTGAGCTTTCCTTTGCAATGGCTGACATTGCTGAGGGAAAAGCACCTATTGTTCTCAGATAGGTTGGATCTCACATGGTTCCACTACACTAGGTAGTCCTCATAAGTCCTTGCAAAGACTGAATTCCATTCTCTGTGTCTTGATCAGGCAAGATATCTCACACCTTTGATTAGGGATTAAAGCAAATTATTGAATCTTCAGGATCAAATCATCCAAGTTTGTTAATATAAGAAAAGAGAAAGGGAAAAATAAAGTATATGCTTATCACATGTATTATTAC
Source organism: Lipotes vexillifer (assembly GCF_000442215.2). NCBI lineage: Eukaryota > Metazoa > Chordata > Mammalia > Artiodactyla > Lipotidae > Lipotes > Lipotes vexillifer. The sequence continues at coordinate 188,265 of NW_006789838.1, read as the reverse complement.
CTGAAGTTGAATACATAAATATGTGTGGATTCTAAAGAGTGAATATGCACAAAGGAAGGATTCCAAGCAAACTGCTCACTGTGTCCACCTTTCTGGAATAACTTTTTCTAAGGTTATGCTATCAGGTTTTAACTTTATACATGACTGAATCTTTGAAATATTAACAAGACTGGTTTATATTTGAAATCAAGAAACCAAGGAATAGCCTTCCGGCTTTAAAATAGCCTCCAGCGTAAGATTGTATTTCTCTAAAAAAAATATGCATAGTTCTGTTTACATATGGAAATGAAAAAGGTCACTTTTTGTAGTAAAGAAAACAAAAATCTTTGGGCAAACTTCTAAGTAACACAAAATCCAATCATCTGAAGGATATTTAATGACATGTGAGGTGCCCTTGTGATACAAGGACTGGGAAATGTATGATAGAAGGGAAAAACTCAAAACCCAAGGATATCCTCATACTAAAGTCATACCAACAACCCCATGGGAGCTACACAGGGAAACATTCAAATGAAATAGATTTAGAAGAGAGAGCAGGAGAAAGAAGATACAAATACCAAAGCTTGTTTCCATGGGCTGCTTGGCCTTTCTCTAAGAGGTTTTATACTGAGATCATCTCAGGTACAGCAGAGTGAGTGGCACTAAAATAGGCAAGTGTTCAGGGGTCCTGATGTGCTCAGTTCTCCAAAGAGGATATCTTGTGAAGCCTACAAGGAATCTTCATCAGTAAAAGGCTAAGAAGCAGGCACAGAGAATAATACTAGCTGATATGAATGAATGATTCGGTCCCAAGCCCCAAGGGTTTCATCTTCCTTAGGGGAAAGCTAACCACTAAAGAACGTATCTCTGTCCCTGATGAGAGCAGGTCGCTTTAAGGGGTAGTCATCATACTGAGCCCTAGAAAAAAAACTACAAAGCCACATCCTCCTGGGCTCAGAAAATAACTCCAGGCCTTCTTCACCATTCTTGGTTCCCATTTGGTTGTTACACTGGGACTCCTACTGATGTTCTGGAGTTCACCGGCTTGGCATGGCAGGGTGGCCATCCTTGCTCCAGGCAATGAGTGTACCAGCCTTTTGGGTGTCCATGAGAACTCCAGATCACAGACCAGCAGCTGTTAGATGTGACATGGAGTGAGATTCCCATCCCGAACCCCAGCTCTGACCCTGCTGACACAGGGGGCCCAGGCCACAGAGTACAGGGACATCTTGTGCCAGCCCAACTGCTTCATTCTGTAAGGGGCAGGGGCAGGGGCAGGAGACAAATGCACAGAAGCTCTGCATAGGCTCTGAGGGCTTTCCTCTAGTTCCGCCCCCAGTGGGAGGAAACAAAAACCATGCCACAGTCCCGGCGCCTCACTCAGAAGCTTCTCTACCAACATTCTTCCTTTGTCCAGAGCTCCTAGAAAGCCTCAGAGTTCAAGTAAAGGAGACCCAGCTTGGTCAGGGCCCATCAGGCCTGGGAATTAGCCACACATTTCTTAAAGGCTAGATCTCAGGGGAATTCACGCTTACAATTTTGGCTTTTCTAAAATTACTTCCTCGTGATGGCAGTATGGCTCCAGAAAAGCCAACTAGCCCTGCCCTGAGCTCCTCTTCTGCCGCCCATCCAGTCTGAAAAAAACGCCAACTAGAGACAAAGGAGCTAGGAAACATGGCTGCCTTGCATCAAACCCATTTTGGAGAAATGGCTCGCGGTGCTGTGCTTTTGTTTTTGGTTTCCATTTGAAATCGAAATGTCCGTGAAAACCACCCACCCTCATCAGGCATCTTTTCAAGAGTTCTGTTTCCACTAGACCAAAGCTTTACAGATCTCTTCTGCAACATTCTGTAGGATTTCCCGCATTTTCAAGTTTTCTGATGCAGGGCTCAAGTCTCAGGGATCCCTGCAAGAGGAAAAGAAATTGCTGGAATCTCAAAGCTTGCAGGAAGCCATTTTCAGCCATTAGACCTTGTGCTGTTTGATTTGGCTCATTTCTCAGGCTCCTATGGAGTCCCCCATTTTCTGGCTCACATATTTTTGAAAGTAACCAAAATGGCTTCTCTCTTTTTAAATGTCTTTACAGATGGAGAGCTCACTAGTGAGTATTTCAGTGGCTCAAACCTGATGCTCAAAATAAACATTCATATTTAGTTATTTTCATTTAAGGAAGTGCTAAAAACCAAAGTTCCAATGAGAAAAATTTGAAGATCTAATTGGTATTATTGAATGATTCATTCATGAATTAGGTAGCAACCCACCTAGCAAGTAGAGGGGAGCTCCAAATGGCTACAGAAAGGGAAAGGTTTTCAAAGGCAGGATGAGGAAGTCATAAACAGAGAAGAGTATTAATTAAGAGTAGGTCTTCTCCCTTTTGGGAAAAAGGGTTTTATTATATGGGTTACCTCATCTTCTTTTGGGGAATGGAGAGGGCCCATGTAACATAGTACCTCATTGGTGCTGATGATAAAATTACTGACTGACTGTTTCAGTTAAGACTACATTTCTGGGGGAGGTTGAATCTTCAATTTGATTAGATATTAAGCCCTGGTTTGCTGGCGTGGTGCAGCATAAGTGACTCCATTTGGGGCCTGTGGTTTTCTTTTTAACAGAAATTAGAGTCAAGCTCTACATAGGTTTTTGTTTTTGTTTTTGTTTTTTTAAATTGAAGTCTAGTTGATTTACAATGCTGTGCCAATCTCTGCTGTACAGCAAAGTGACTCAGTTATACACAGACAGGCATTCTTTTTGAATATTCTTTTCCATTATGCTTTATCCCAGGATATTGAGTATAGTTCCCTGTGCTATACCAGTAGGACCTTGTTGTTTATGCATTCTAAATGTAATAGTTTGCATCTACCAACCCCATGGGTTTTGAATGTATGTGTTAAGACTCAACTTTATCATTGACCTTTTCTTATATCTTTACACTTTTATGTATCATATATATCCATATTTTAATTTTGGCATAAGTATTAATGCTTTATAAGAATATAGAAATGATGTGTCCTTAATAATGAATTTGGTAATTAAGTAGAGAATATAATTTGTGTACTCTAAGTACTTACATAATTTATTGTCTGTTAGACAGCTGCTGTAAACTGTGACTTCCCAAGGAAAACTAAGGAATGTTCACTGTATTTATAATTCCACAGTCTTGAGACAAACACTGATTATGTCTTTATTTGATCCTTACCATGTTTTATATTTACATAAATATAGTGATACATTTTAATTTACATACATACATACATATTTACCATAATAGGGTATTTTCTTGCATATCTTTTCCATTTTGTACCTTTTTCCCTTTTGTATTTTATGAGCATTTTGACTTTAGTTATCCAAAGTATAATTTAAAAATATGAAAAAAAGGAATTCCCTGGTGGTCCAGTGGTCAGGACTCCGTGCTTCCGCAGCAGGGGGCACGGGTTCGATCCCTGGTCAGGGAACACAAGCCACACTGCAGGGCCAAAAAACAAAAACAAGAAAAAGAAAAAAGCTTTTTTCTACTTATGAAAAATAACCTTTTTTCAATATAGAATATTTAGTTAATATAGAATTCAGGTAACTGAACACAAAGTGACCTATAATATTACTATAAACTGTATGTATTTTATCTTTATACACAACTTGGATAATAATATATGTTGGAATTTTTTTTCTGCTGGCTATCTTTGTATCCTCCTCTTTATCCACTCTTCATTTTTCTCTACTTCTCTGTGCCTCAAATGGCTGACCCGTATTGATTACATAATCTGGCTGTTTTGCTTTATTTATGAGTCCCGGTTATGTTGTGCCATAGAGGGTTCTGCTATGATTTCAGAGACAGGTTGGGGTATTTATTTAATCAGACCTGTGGGTTTGGCTCCACCCCTTGGCCTAATATTGCTGATCCAGTATCCAGGAGGAGTAATGGAAATATTTGGTAAATAGCCAAAATTAATATCATAATAAGATACTGAAAAATACATATCAATACACATGTACCATATATACAATTAAACAAAGTCAACAGGTTTCTGATTATTGAAACACTGGGACCTGAATGTGGCTCCTTTCCTCTCCACTCCCAATTCATCTGCTCTTTCTGAGCCAAAGGAGATCTACAGGTAGCTGTACCTGTACAACTAGATCTACAGGTAGATCAACAGGTAGCTGAGTGTAAGTGGGGCCTTTGTGGGAAGTTATTCCTTGGCCTGCTTAAGCAAATAAAAATCGGGTTAGGGGGCTTTGGGAAGTTTCAAGGTTTGCAATAAAAAGCAACACATTGTGGAAAGGGCTTAACTGAGAAGCAAGTGGACTAATGATTAGAAGGTCAACAGAATCTGACTTATTTTTACCTGTTGTTCCTGTATGCCAAGAATCGAAGATAGAACTGAACTGAGCTTGCTTCCTGAATCCTCTCTGCACCTGAGTCTTAGAGAATACAGGAAAACCAGAGAAAGTTGGGAGGCTTCCTCAAAGTGCCTCAGAAGTGAGCTTATAGTGTGCCTCCCGAGTCCTTAAGAGTGGGAGCTCTGAAGTCTGGCTAATCTGATTTTTAAATTGTCTCTGTTATTAGCTATGTGACCTTGGAAAAGGTTTTTAAACTTTCTGTGCTACCTTTCCTTATTTATTAAGCGGCAAGAATCCTACTACTTACCCAGAGGGATGTTGTGAAGAATCAATATATAAATTCTTATCAAGATCCTTGGAATATTTACTGGTACATTGTATTCAATAAATACTCAATAATTATTAGCAATTGTTGTTGCCTAGAAATGCCCTAACGCTGCCCTTGATTTTCTGGAATGTTCTTCTTTCTCTTAGGCCTGGGTCCTTGAGACTTGGCCTCAGAAGCAGAGTACTTGATAGCTTGGGAAAATGCATGGGCTGTAAAGCTGAGTGAAGAAGAGCAGAACTAGGTCAAATAGAAACTGAGTTCTCGCAAGAGAAGATGCCTGATGGGGATGGGTAATTTAGGCCTCAGTTTTGATTTCAGATGGAAACCAACAACAAAAGAACAACAGTGTGAGTAAGTTTCTCAAAACCCGCAAAATACAAGGCAGCCATATTTGCTGGCACCTTTGTCTCCTGGTGGCGTTTTTTTATTTGTTTTTCATACTGGTTGGGTGGGAGATGAGAGCTCAAGGACCAGGCTTGCCTACATATCTGGAGCACTACTGCCATTGGGAGGAAGCAGTTTTAAAACACCAAAAACCCTTACAACTTCCTTCCCTTGAGGCCAAAAGTTGAGAAAGATCATGCATATGGGGAGTTGGAACAGTTTTAGACCCAAGCTGGGCCTCCTTGCCTTCTTCTCTGTGGCCCTACAGGATACCTGAACATTGGTGGGATCTTATTGTACAACTTGGAGAGTGAGGGACTAGAATTGAGCCAGCAGCTGCCAGATGGTCCAGGCACAGAAAGTCATGGGCAAGGCCTTGTTCTCCACCCAGTGTGGAAGAAAAGAGAAATCCACTGAAAGACAAATGCAGGCTCTTGTGGGCATTTGTCTCCTGTGAACAAGAGGCAGCAGGCTTTCAAGTGCTATGCTGGTATTGTGGGGCATGGATCTTTTATGGCAACAGTGTCAGGACACCAAAGACAGGCCAGTTCCAGGTAGCATTATAACAGGAGCAGGTGCGCTTGCTAAACTACTCGGGTACATCCAAATGTTTAAAAGCACATTGCCTGGAGTTCAGAGAGCCTGAAGAGAAGCAGAACCACCCAACCAAACTAAGAAGTGTTAAAACTGATAAGGGACCAAAAACGGTGAAAAGGATTGAAAATGAACACATTTAAAAATCCTTCCCGGACTTCCCTGGTGGCACAGTGGTTGAGAGTCCGCCTGCCGATGCAGGGGACACGGGTTCGTGCCCCGGTCCGGGAAGATCCCACATGCCGCGGAGCGGCTGGGCCCGTGAGCCATGGCCGCTGAGCCTGCGCGTCCGGAGCCTGTGCTCCGCAACGGGAGAGGCCACAAGAGTGAGAGGCCCGCGTACTGCAAAAAAAAAAAAGAAAAGAAAAATATCCTTCCCTGCCAGAGGTAGCATTACTCATGACCTCACTTCACTTCTTCATACATGGCTGTTGTAGCAGGTACATTGTAAAGGAGCATGATTATTTCTAGAAATGTAAAAACATGTGGCAAAGATGATGTCATTGAAGGTGCTGAAGTAGGGAACCCCAATGATCATCCCTTCATAAAAGTAAGTAATGAGTTGACAAAAAGTGTCAGAATCCAATTTTACAAAACTATAGATCTAGTTGAAAACTTAAGGAAACCAAAAATGGCTTGGTGAAAAAGAAGTGACTACTTTGCAGTGCGAGAGGACTGTGGCATTTAAAATTCCCCACCTACCACTCCCCAAAACCCACACTGTCTTAAAGATGGATCTTGCCCTCCTGGTCTGTGATGTTAGTTCCTGAGGGAGCGATATGGACTTTATTCTCAAAGAATTGTGGTTGTCCATTTTGACCTATCTGGAGGCTCCCTGAAGGGTTGGTGCAAGAGCATTCCTTTGTTTTGACTTACTTGGAGTGTTTCCAGGGCTGGGCTGTCTTGAAGAAAGGCATTTACTAAAATAATTTAAAGGCACAATTATTGGCCAGAGCAGCCTGGGGCAAGAGACAATAGTTAGGACAAGCAGTAGACAGATGGAGAAGCATAGGAAGGAGAAGGGTGTGAAAGGAAATGTGGGGGAAAAGAAGGAGCTTTAAAACTTCTTGCATGTCCTGGAAAAATTAGAAAACCACAGACATACCCAGGGCTGGACAACTGCTCAGATAAGTCCTGAGACCCTAATCTCTCATGTCTATTTAGGCTCCTTGCAACCTGGAAGTGAAGGGTAAAGTAGAGTTGTGAACGGCCTGGATAATCTTTGAAAGACCTCCCAAATAGAAAACCAATTGCAAAGACTGACAGTATTTTTCAGATGTTTAAAGAAAGTCTGTCAGAACACTAAGTGATCACTAAGCTAACAGAACACAGACTTAAGTGGCCACACGTGACAAAGAATACAGACTTTACAAAAATAATTGAGAAAAGTCACTAAACAACCAGAAAACAACCCACAACAAGTACCATCAACTAAACCTCTGGGATAGAAATCTGATTTCCAGTGTTGATACACTGTAATATTCAAAATGTTCAGTTTTCACCACCAACAAAAAACGAAACATCCAAAGAAACAAGAGTATGGCCATTCACAGGGAAAAAAAAGGAATAAGTTGAAATTGTCTAGAATGGAGCCTAGGCAATGGACTTACTAGAAAAGACTTAAAATCATCTTTCTTAAATATTGTGTGAAAGGGATAAAGGAAACTAAATACAAAGAACTAAAGGAAACCAGGAGAACGATGTCTCACCAAATAGAGAATATCTATAAAGAGATAGAAATTATAAAAAATAATAAAATAGAAATTGTGGAACTGAAAAGTACAGTAAGTGAAATAAAAAATTTACTAGAATGTTCTAACAGCAGATTTGAACAGTCAGGAGAAAGAGTCAGGGAACTTTAGGTCAGTTGAGATTATCCAGTCTGAGGAGCAGAACAAAAAAATACTGAAGAAAAATGAACAGAGCCTACAAGACCTGTGGGACATGATTAGTATATTGTCTTACACATAATGTTACCAAAGGAGAAGAGAGAGAAAGAGGCAGAAAGAGTAGTTGAAGAAACAATGGCCCACACTAGAAATTTGATAAAAAACATGAATATACACATCCAAGAAGCTCAAGAAACTCTTTATAACATAAACACAAAGAGATCCAAAATGAGTCACATTATAATCAAACTTCCAAGAGCCACCAAACAAGCATCTTGTAAGCATGAAGGGGTTTCATATATCAATACAAGGTGGCCTCAATAAGATTTGCAGTTGATTTCTCTTCAGGAACCATGGAAGCCAAAAAGCATTAAAAAAAACCCTGTCAACCAAGGTTTCCACGTCCAGCAAGACTAACTTTCAAAAACAAAGGAGAAACTAAGACATTGCTAGAAGAGAAATACAGATGGAGTTTGTTACTGGAAGAGCTAGCATACCAGAAATGCAAAAGGAAGTCATCCAAGGTGAAATGACACTAGCCAGTACAGGGAAGAAGGAAACTTCATAGATACATATAAAAGCCAGAATATATTATAT
>NW_006789838.1:167300-180046 GCF_000442215.2 Lipotes vexillifer | reverse complement strand
AGAGAAAATATAATATATATATATATATATATATATATATATATATATATATATATATAATATAAACATATGTATGTATGTATAATATAAATATATATATGTATAAGATATATCTTATATATAATAAGATATATCATATATATAAGATATATATAATATATAATAAGATATATATATATATATATATATATAAGATATATATATATATGTTTTTGGCCATGCCATGTGGCTTGTGCGATTTTACTTCTCTGAGTAGGGATTGAACCTGGGCTTGGAGTAGGGATTGAACCTGGGCTTGGACCGCCAGGGAATGTCCTATTTTTGCTTTTTAACCTTTTATTTTCCTATGTAATTTAAAAGGCAAGGCAATTACATAAGCAATATAAATGTATGTTAATGGACATGCAATGTATGAAGATATAATTTGTGAAAATAACATAAAAGATTTTGAAGCTGTAAAGGAATAAAACTAATTATTAAGTATATGTTAATTAAACATATTTGGCCAAATAGGACCTGAAATCTGGAAAAGAGAAGGTACCTGATGAGGTTGGCTTGCTTAGATTTCAGTTTGATATCCAATGGAAACCAAAAAGAAAATGCAGAGTATGAGCTAATACAAGGCAGCCATATTTTCTGGTGTCTGTCTGTTCATGGAGTTTTTTTCAAATGCTAAGGGCTGGAGAAGAATGCTCGGAGCAGGGCTACTTGGCTGTCCTGTGACAATGCTGCCATCGTGTGGAAACAGTTTCATCGGGCCCAAGCCATGAGCACTTCCTCCTTGCAAGGCCTAGCAGTGGAGGGAGGTCAGGCCAGTGGAAGGCTAAAGGGAACCTGAACCCAAGACTGGCCTCCCTACCATTTTCTCTGTGGCTTGGCAGGAGCAGTGCAGAGTCAGGACCTTGGCTTAGTGTCTGATCGAGGAGCGGCCACAACCCAGGAGCCAGCCAGCTGCTGCCAGGAAGTCCAGACACAGCAAGTAGGGAGGTGGGGCCTCAGTTTCCTAACAGTGTGGGCAAGACTTAGAGCCAAGTGCAGAAGCTGGGGACATTTGTCTTGTGAATGTACCCTTTGGGGTTTAGGCATGCCGGCTACCCGTGTGTTGTGGGGCCTGGGCCCGTTGTGACAGCAGTGACAGCACAATGGACAGGCCAGTGCCAAGTACCCTAAATAGCCCATGTCACTGATGGAGACCGAAAGCCTAAAGTACCATTGCCTTGAGCAAGAAGGACCTGTACAGATGGAATGGGAATACACTGACTTGACAGTGTGGCCCAGAATATCTTCTAGGAGACTGGAATTGATCAAGTATATGAGAATTCACAAATCTTTGAAGAACAAATAGAAACACCTGATCACAAACCCCACTTTCCTGAGGCAACCACCATTACCAACTTGATGATAAATGCGTTCAAATATTATATATGATTGATCACAAAAGCTGATACCATTTAACTAAATAGATGTAGGCCCATCAATATACTCCCTTATTTGCTTAAAGGAGTGTTTAAAACAAACACACACACATACATACATACATAGACAATCACACCAAATCTTTGTTCAAGTCCATCCTGGTCACACAATAGGTAGAATTTAGTGCCATGGATATTTCACACAATATTAGGTAATTGGAAATTTCCAATGACATTCACTGTTTATGAGGTAACTGATGAAACTTTATTGCTAAATCTCATAACACTTCTTTACTGTTGCTCAAATCCTAAGGATATTTTAAGCATCTGGCAAAGAAATATAAAAGTGAACAATTATAAAGATTATAAAGCTTTCAAAAGCTTAGTAGGAACTCAATATTTTGATTTATTGTATTCTGATCATTCTTTTTTTTACAAGGTGTAGCAGGTGTGTATGTGCATGAAAGTTCTGTTTGTTATGGATTTAAAATGACATCACTTGTGTGGAATTTCCTTGTTGTTTGAGATATGTCCTATCACTTTCTCAGGTCTTATATAGAGAGGCTACTTAAATGTCCTTAAATATAGATGACCGGATTTTGTGTTAAGTAATAATTCATCAAAAGCTTTCAGTTTCCTTGACTATAGGAGCAAGATATTTAATCATTCCATAATGTGGAGAGTGCTGTGTGTCACTTTTAGAGAATATAATATTATGCAGAATATTATCAAAATTAAGCCTTGTTTGTCAGCAATTCAAGCCTTCACTATGTATGTGGGCAAAAGTACACCCAGAAATATATTGCTGTAGACGTGAAGACACCATTAGTTGTTTTCTTCAAAATTTTAAACATAAGTCCCAATGTGAATATTGGCTCTATAGAATAAATAAATATTTTTATGTTTGGTTCAAACTTGTCACATATAGAAGTAGAGTAAAATACAATTTGTTTTGCCATTACTTTTACTTGGTGTTAGAAACCTCATATTTTGATCCTCAAGGTACAACGGTTGGCTTTTCATCTTAAATCACAGGAAGGGAATAATGCCATCCTTTTCAGGGAAATACCAACCTCAAAAGCCACCTCTCTGCCCTCCTTGCAAGAACTGAGGTAACATCAGGATCCCTTCAGGAAAAAAGACTGGACCCTGGGGTTTACAGTGAACCTGCAAAGCCCCAGGAGCCACCAGCTGGTGGGTGAGCTCAGAGAATTCCTCAGGGCCTTCCATTACATTCCTGGTTTCCTTCCACTTGAGCAATTAATTTTAGGCTCCCAAGAAGATGTTCTGGGCCACACAGGGCAAGTCAGTGTATTCCCATTCCGTCTATACAGGTCCTTCTTGCTCCAGGCAATGGTACTTTAGGCTTTCGGTCTCCATGAGTGACATGGGCTATTTAGGGTACTTGGCACTGGCCTGTCCATTGTGCTCTGTCACTGCTGTCACAACGGGCCCAGGCCCCACAACACACGGGTAGCCGGCATGCCTAAACCCCAGAGGGTACATTCACAAGACAAATGTCCCCAGCTTCTGCACTTGGCTCTAAGTCTTGCCCACACTGTTAGGAAACTGAGGCCCCACCTCCCTACTTGCTGTGTCTGGACTTCCTGGCAGCAGCTGGCTGGCTCCTGGGTTGTGGCCGCTCCTCGATCAGACACTAAGCCAAGGTCCTGACTCTGCACTGCTCCTGCCAAGCCACAGAGAAAATGGTAGGGAGGCCAGTCTTGGGTTCAGGTTCCCTTTAGCCTTCCACTGGCCTGACCTCCCTCCACTGCTAGGCCTCGCAAGGAGGAAGTGCTCACGGCTTGGGCCCGATGAAACTGTTTCCACACGGTGGCAGTATTGTCCCAGGGCAGCCAAGTAGCCCTGCTCTGAGCATTCTTCTCCCGCCCTTCGAGTTTGAAAAAACACCACGAAGAGACAAAGACACCAGAAAATATGGCTGCCTTGTTTTTTGCTCAGTTTGAGGAAGCCTGCTCATACTCTTTGCATTTTCTTTTTGGTTTCCAGTGGATGTCAAACTGAAATCTAAGCCATCCAACCTCATCAGGCATCTTCTCTTTTGCAGATTTCAATTTCCACTTGACCAAGTCTCCGCACATCTGCTCTTCTTCACTCAGCATTTTATCTCCAGCGTTTTCTCATGCTATCAAATTGTTTGGGGGTATCAAAGGGCAAACCTCAGGGATCCATGCCTAAGAGAGAAAAGAAAATGATTATACCTAAGGGCTTGGCAAATCTAGGCCACAGGCCACGTGGCTATTATCCTGTCTCACTTCCCAAATTCCCTGGGGTCTTCAAATATTAGGCCCTGTTTGTTGAGTTGGAGATGCCATTTGGTGGAGCGCTAGGAGGAAGGTCCAGATACCTCTTGAGACTGAATGCCAGACAATGTCTTACTTGGAATGACGCATTCTTAAATGACTGCAAATTCCAATCAGATGGGACACATGACTTTGTCTCATGGTGTCACCATATAACATTGGAAAACGAGCATTTTCCATGTCATTAAATGGCCTTAGACTTTATTGTGTATGTTTGTCACTGTTTTTTACTTAAAGATTAGTCTTATAATATTTTCTCATTAGTAAGTAAGACACAGAGCTTGTTTTTACTTTTGCACAAAGTCTTTACCAGCACCTTATATCATTTACACATATCCATATTAATATACCTTTCTGAGTGCTTGAATTTTCTTATATTTTATTCTAGAACACGTTTCGGAAATTATAAAGTCAAAAATATATGGTAGGTCATTCACAGTGAGAAGAAATAACCACTTTAAAAATGTCTTTGCCGTGCATTATCATTCCTTCCCTATGTACATAAAATATGTAGTTTTATAAAATCATGTTCAAATTCCCCAGTACTATGATTGTTTAAAACAATTTTATCTCTTATACCTTGTTCAAACAAGATTTGTGAATTCTTTACCCCTGACGTCTAGAACAAAAAAAGAATGCCCAGTTTTGTCAATTCTCTTGAACGCTTTAGCCAGGGTAATCAGGCAAGAAAAACATATTAAAGGTATCCAAACTAGAAAGGATGTAGTAAAATTATCTCTAGTCACAGATAAAATGATTACATATAAAGAAATTCCCAAGAAATCTACAAAAAATAATATTATTTCTGATTGATGAATTCAGCAAGTACTATAGGGTAGAAAAGCAACTCACACAAATCAGTTGTATTTGTATAAAGTAGCAATGAACAATCTGAAAATGAAATTAAAACAATTCCATTTATAATAGCATCAAAATGAATAATATACTTAGGACAATATTTAACTAAAGAAATTTAAGACTTTTACATTGAAAATTACTGACAATTAAAGATGACCTAAATAAATAAAAAGATATCCTTTATTCATAGGCTGGGATCCTAAATATTGTCAAGATGGCAATACTACCCAAAGGGATCTACAGATTCAATGTAATCTCTGTCATTGTCCCAACAACGGTTTTTGCAGAAATGGGAAAACTAATCCTAAAATTCCAATGGAATTGCAAGTGACTTCTGTAGCCAAAATAATTTTTTTTTTTTCAAAATAATCCTGAAGAGGAAAAACCAAGCTGGAGGACTGACTTCCATTTTTCAAAACTTGCTACAAAGCTACAGTAATCAAAGCACTGTGATACTCAAATAAAAATAGACACGTGGGGCTTCCCTGGCGGCGCAGTGGTTGAGAGTCCGCCTGCCGATGCAGGGGACACGGGTTCGTGCCCTGGTCCGGGAAGATCCCACATGCCACGGAGCGGCTGGGCCCGTGAGCCATGGCCGCTGGGCCTGCGCATCCAGAGCCTGTGCTCCGCAACAGGAGAGGCCACAACAGTGAGAGGCCCGCGTACCAAAAAAAAAAAAAAAAAGACACGTGGAACAATAAATAGATTGAGAGTGCAGAATCAACCCATACACTGTGGTCAGTTGATTTTCAAAAAAGGTGTGTAGGTAATTCAAAGGGCAAAGAGTAGTCTCTTTAACAAATGGTGCTGAGACAACTGGTTATCCACATACAAAAGAATGACTTTAGACACGTACTTCACACTATATGCAATAATTAACTCGTATGGGTCAAAGTTCTAAATGTAAGAGGTGAGACTATAAAACTTTAGAGAAAAATAGAAGGACAAAGTTTCACGACCTTGGATGTGATAATGGATTCTTAGATATGTCACTAGAAGAAAAGGAAGGGGGAAAAAAAGGAAAAGAAATTCATCAAAAATTTAAAAAAACAAAAACAAAAACAACAACAACAACAAAAAACAACTTTTGTGCATTAAAGGACTCTATCAAAAAAGTCAACAGACAATCTGGAAAATGGGAAAAAACATTTGCAAATTATTTATCTCCCAAAGTTCTAGTATCCAGAGTATATAAAGAAATCAAGAACAAAAAGACAAATATCCCAGTTTTAAAAAATAGGAAAAGGACTTGAATATACATTTCTCCAAAGAAGATGCGTAAATGGCCAACAAGCACATGAAAAGATACATAACAGTCAAAACAGAAATGTAAATTAAAACCACCAAGTGATACCTCTTCATGCCCACTATAATGTAAAAAACGATAAGGAAAGAAAAGTATAAGTATTGATGAGGATGTGGAGAAATTGGAAGAGTCATACAGTGCTGGTAGGAATGCAAAATGTTCAGCTGCTATGGAAAAAGTCTGGCAATGCTCCAAAGATTTAAACATAGAATTACCATATGGCACAAAGTTATTTCAAGAATTTTACTATCATAACTTTGTGTCTGAAGGAAGAATATTTCATTTGAGAACAATAGGAATTGCTGATGAACTGCAAAAAGAAAAGGCCATTTGGAGTTCTTTTAGAATTTACCCTGCAGCAAAACAAATAAAAAATATTTAGTGAAATCTCAGTCTAAGGCCAACCAATGTAAGCAGAAAAATGCCAAGATGGTTTTTAAACTTAATCCTCAACCCTTAGTCCTTGTCACACGATATTACTAATTGTGTGACAAGGTAAGCAGAAGAAGGACTGGAAAAAGAAGTTACCATATGACCCAGCAATTCCACTCCAAGTTATCAAAAGAACTGGAAAAACACTACTTACCACAAGTACACGTATATATTCACATATTCATAGCAGTCTGTACACAAGAGACAAAAGGTGGACACAAGAAAAATGTCCGTCACTTGATGAATTGATAAACAAGATGTGATATATATATATATATATATATATATAAAATGGATATTCAGCCATAAAAAGAAATGAAGTAATGATGTATGTTATGGCATGGATGTACCTGGAAATCATTATGCTAAGTGGGAAAGGAAAGACAGGAAAGGCCACACAGTGTATGGCTCCATTTGTATGAAATAACTAGAGTAGGTAAATCCAATGGAAGCAGAAAGCAGATTAGTATTTTCCAGGGGCTGGGCAAATTGGGTAGTGTAGAAAAACTATTTCATGGATCTAGGGCTTCGTTTGGGGTAATGAAAATGATTTGGAGGCAGATAGAGATAATACCTGCACAGCATTACGAATGTACTAAATGTCACTGAATTATACACATTAAAATGATTAATTATATGTTACATGAATTTTACCTCAAATTTTCAAAGTGGCAATATATTTAAATGTTAGTATTCCAAAGATTTATTAATGATATTTGAAAAGCATTCAAGCTATAAGTGATAAAATATTGTTTTTTTAATTAATTTATTTATTTATTTATTTTTGGCTGTGTTGGGTCTATGTTACTGTGCATGGGCTTTCTCTAGTAGTGGTGAGCGGGGACTACTCTTCATTGTGGTGCGCGGGTTTCTCATTGCGGTGGCTTCTCGTTGCAGAGCACGGGCTCTAGGCGCGTGGGCTTCAGTAGTTGTGGCACGCAGGCTCAGTAGTTGTGGCGCAGGGGCTTAGTTGCTCCGTGGCATGTGGGATCTTCCCGGACCAGGTATTGAACCCACATCCCCTGCATTGGCAGGTGGATTCTTAACCACTGCACCACCAGGGAAGTTCCTAAAATATTGTTTTAAACAATCATAGTACTGGGGAATTTGAACATGATTTTATAAAACTACATATTTTATGTACATAGGGAAGGAATGATAATGCACGGCAAAGACATTTTTAAAGTGGTTATTTCTTCTCACTGTGAATGACCTACCATATATTTTTGACTTTATAATTTCCGAAACGTGTTCTAGAATAAAATATAAGAAAATTCAAGCACTCAGAAAGGTATATTAATATGGATATGTGTAAATGATATAAGGTGCTGGTAAAGACTTTGTGCAAAAGTAAAAACAAGCTCTGTGTCTTACTTACTAATGAGAAAATATTATAAGACTAATCTTTAAGTAAAAAACAGTGACAAACATACACAATAAAGTCTAAGGCCATTTAATGACATGGAAAATGCTCGTTTTCCAATGTTATATGGTGACACCATGAGACAAAGTCATGTGTCCCATCTGATTGGAATTTGCAGTCATTTAAGAATGCGTCATTCCAAGTAAGACATTGTCTGGCATTCAGTCTCAAGAGGTATCTGGACCTTCCTCCTAGCGCTCCACCAAATGGCATCTCCAACTCAACAAACAGGGCCTAATATTTGAAGACCCCAGGGAATTTGGGAAGTGAGACAGGATAATAGCCACGTGGCCTGTGGCCTAGATTTGCCAAGCCCTTAGGTATAATCATTTTCTTTTCTCTCTTAGGCATGGATCCCTGAGGTTTGCCCTTTGATACCCCCAAACAATTTGATAGCATGAGAAAACGCTGGAGATAAAATGCTGAGTGAAGAAGAGCAGATGTGCGGAGACTTGGTCAAGTGGAAATTGAAATCTGCAAAAGAGAAGATGCCTGATGAGGTTGGATGGCTTAGATTTCAGTTTGACATCCACTGGAAACCAAAAAGAAAATGCAAAGAGTATGAGCAGGCTTCCTCAAACTGAGCAAAAAACAAGGCAGCCATATTTTCTGGTGTCTTTGTCTCTTCGTGGTGTTTTTTCAAACTCGAAGGGCGGGAGAAGAATGCTCAGAGCAGGGCTACTTGGCTGCCCTGGGACAATACTGCCACCGTGTGGAAACAGTTTCATCGGGCCCAAGCCGTGAGCACTTCCTCCTTGCGAGGCCTAGCAGTGGAGGGAGGTCAGGCCAGTGGAAGGCTAAAGGGAACCTGAACCCAAGACTGGCCTCCCTACCATTTTCTCTGTGGCTTGGCAGGAGCAGTGCAGAGTCAGGACCTTGGCTTAGTGTCTGATCGAGGAGCGGCCACAACCCAGGAGCCAGCCAGCTGCTGCCAGGAAGTCCAGACACAGCAAGTAGGGAGGTGGGGCCTCAGTTTCCTAACAGTGTGGGCAAGACTTAGAGCCAAGTGCAGAAGCTGGGGACATTTGTCTTGTGAATGTACCCTCTGGGGTTTAGGCATGCCGGCTACCCGTGTGTTGTGGGGCCTGGGCCCGTTGTGACAGCAGTGACAGAGCACAATGGACAGGCCAGTGCCAAGTACCCTAAATAGCCCATGTCACTCATGGAGACCGAAAGCCTAAAGTACCATTGCCTGGAGCAAGAAGGACCTGTATAGACGGAATGGGAATACACTGACTTGCCCTGTGTGGCCCAGAACATCTTCTTGGGAGCCTAAAATTAATTGCTCAAGTGGAAGGAAACCAGGAATGTAATGGAAGGCCCTGAGGAATTCTCTGAGCTCACCCACCAGCTGGTGGCTCCTGGGGCTTTGCAGGTTCACTGTAAACCCCAGGGTCCAGTCTTTTTTCCTGAAGGGATCCTGATGTTACCTCAGTTCTTGCAAGGAGGGCAGAGAGGTGGCTTTTGAGGTTGATATTTCCCTGAAAAGGATGGCATTATTTAGGCCTGAGGAAACATTATTTACCTCATACTAGTTAGTTTTCTCTGTGCCAGCTTCGTAGGTAGTTCGTGATGAAGATTCCTTAATGACCTTATAAGATATCCATCCTCTTGGTACTGAGACCTACAGATACCTCATCGTTAATAATGGTAGAATCGTAAAAATTCATGGCTGCCTCTCTCATCGTACCATCCTTTTTTTTTTTTACTGTAAACTATTATTTACAATGATGTGTCAGTTTCTGCTTAATAACAAAGTGAATCCATGATACATATACCGTGCCATCCTTCTTAATCTCTATGTATCAGTATCTGAATTCTTAACAGAAAGGAAGTGATGTCAGTCTGGTGCTCTGCTGTGGCCCTCTCGTGGTTCAAGATGTTTTTTATGTAAGGTCTCTCCTGGGCTCTGAGGATGCAAGCAGACATTTTCCTTTGAAAGGTAAGCTTCCATCAGTACCAGGGGAAGGGAACTGGCTTTTGTGACATCAACCTGTTCCTAGCCTTCAGTCTGATCTTAGCCTTCAGTCTGATCATAACTGAGTTCACTGGTGGTGTGTGGACATTGGTCTCATTGGCAGCTGTAAGTTTCTTAGAGATCCTTTGGGAAACATGCCTCCTTTGCTGCAGGCCCTGTGAAAGAGAGAAATGACCTCTAATGTTCCCCTCCTATTTCACCTAGAGTAGACTTAGAGAGTCTGGACCAGAGGAGTGGGTTTGCCTCCAATGGAGAAATAGTCTGACCTGACCATTTTCTTGGAAGGTTACAGAGATATATATGTATGGAGACAGTGTCCCATATCCGGGGCTAGAGATGTGGTTGCTCCTAGACCTGGAATTCCTTCAGCTCAAGACTGTTTTGTTCACCCTTTGCAAACTATCTTTATTAGAGGCCATGTGCCTAGTAGTGAGGGGAAGCCTAAGGTGATCCCACCTAACCAAGTCTCAGTGATGGAGTCAAGAAATTTCATTAGTGTTTCCTTTGCAAGAGTGGATAGTGTGGATGGGCAATGGATCCATCATTCTGCTGTTTTTTGGTTTTTAATCCATTCATTTGAGCTACACCAGGTATTCCCTTCAACCCTCACAAAGCCTGAATTCCATTCTCTTTGTCCTGATAGGAAGAGACATTCTCTTCCTGTGTTTTAGGGAGAAAATCAAATGGACTTTCAGGATCAAACCCTAAAAGTTGGCTAAGAGCAGGTAAGAGAAATGGCAAAGTAAAGTGTCTTTTACTCCACATGTGTGACTATGTTGATCCAAACACATGAACATATGTATTCGAGAGAGCCAATGTGTACCTTGTGTTCTATACATAAAATTTCAAAAAACAAAACCAAACCACCAATGGTTTCTTCCTTTCCAAATCAGTCTTTTGAGGGTGAACTTTTAACTTTTATATATATATAAAAATATGTATATATAATTTTATATATGTATAAAATGAAGACTTTAAATATTGACAAACAAGGTTTATTATTGATAATATTCATGTTTATTCATTCCCCTCAATACTTTTGTAGAGTAAACACTGGTCTGATCCAAACCACACTATACACATAAATCCAATTTTAATACAGATTTATGTTTTGTGTGAAACTAAATCTAGAAATGTATATCTATTTAAATATATGATATAAATAATCCAAAAGGTTGTCAGTTGTCTTAACAGGTTTTAAGATAGTGATTTTCTTCTTGATCGTCACATGGTTATTTTCCAGATACTTGGCATGCACTATTCCTTCATTTACTAATAAAAAAATATTGTAAGTCTTATATCTAAGAGATGAAGTGTAACACATACAGACATACACAAACACCATAAAGTCCAAGGAAGTAGATGAATAATATTTAATGGCATGGGAAAAAGCTGTTCTAATGTTAAATGATGAAACCATGAGACAAAATTCTAACTTCTAATTGGAATTTATTCATATGCAATTATATGTATCACACCATTTGTGGTATGCAGTAATGACAGCTGTCTGATACCTCTTTTTATGGCTCATGCCAAACTGTTACTTAAAATTCAACCTAAAAGGTGACAACATGGAGAATTACTCCCAGGTTGTCTGAAAGATGATCGAGGTCAAAGACCACTTGAATTTGTGAATTGTTCATTTGAAAAGAGGCCCAGGCTTCAGGCAATTTCTTCTTTTTCTTTCTGGATCTACCTACTATATCCCTTGAAGTTGAAAATTTGATGTCATGAGAAAGTACTGGACAGGTAAAGCTGAGTAAAGAAGAGAAGAAATGCTTAGGTTAGGTAGAATGGAAATGTAATTTCTGAAAGAACAAGATGCCTGATGAGGCTGGGTGGTTTTAGGCCTCCGTTTGATCTCAGATGGAAAACTAAAGCAATAGTGCTATAGGGCTTCCCTGGTGGCGCACTGGTTGGGAGTCCGCCTGCCGATGCAGGGAACGCGGGTTCCTGCTCCGGTCCGGGAGGCCCGTGAGCCATGGCCGCTGGGCCTGCGCGTCCGGATCCTGTGCCCCGCGGCGGGAGAGGCCGCAGCAGTGAGAGGCCCGCGTGCCCGCAAAAAAAAAAAAAAAGTGTATCAGTTTGAGCAAGTTTCCTCAAACTGGACAAAATGCTAGACAGCTGCTTGTCTTGGTTCTTTTGCCTCTTTGTGGTGTTTTTCCAAACTGGAAGGGTGGGGGAAGAGAGCTGAGGACAGGGCCTGCTGGCATAGCTGGAGCACTACTGCCATCGTGCGGAAATAGTTTCAAAACACCCTAAGCTGCTACAGCTTCCTTCCTGTGAGGCCCACCGGTAAAGGAAGTTTGGACCTTTGAGGAGGTAGAACAGGCTTGGGCTCCCAGCTGGACCTCCTTGCCTTCTCTCCTAAGGCCTTACCGGAGACCTGGGTGTTGGGAGTATCTTGGTGTAGAAGCTGGAGGGTGAGGCGGTCTGGAGTAAGCCAGCTGCCGCCAGGAGGTCAAGGAACAGGAAGTTGGGGGGTGGGGCCTAGATTTCCTTCCAATATGGGCAGGACTAGAAGAATTGACACAAAGACAAATGTAGGCTCATGTAGGCATTTGTCTGCTGTTCCGGCCCCTTGCAGCCAGAGTTAACAGGCTTTCATGTGGTATCCCTGTGCTGTGGGGCTCGGGTCCCCTTGGCTAAAGTGTTCGATCATGATGGACAGGCCTATTACAAGGGAAATTTAGCAGCATTTGGTTTGACTGCTACGAGTCCGAGGTCACACAAAATTCTGGAGTCCCACTGCCTGGAGCAAAGGAGGCCTGATTAGAAGTAGAGGATAAATTGCCCAGTCTAACTTTGGCTAGCTGAAGAAAAAAGATCTACCCCAGATGGAATTTTGATGTCCTCTCAAGTGTCACAATAAGGGAGGGCATAAGACTCTTGAGGCCTGAGACAACTAATCTGATTACATTACTCAATATTCTCTGTTCCTGCTTCATAGCTGGTTGGAGATGAAGATGCTTCATAGGCCTGTCCTCTTCCGAGACCTGAGATAAGATCA
>NW_006789838.1:160426-166630 GCF_000442215.2 Lipotes vexillifer | reverse complement strand
CTTCCGATACCTGAGATAAGATCAAGACTCCATCAAGCGTTTTATCTAGGCCTAATAATCAGCTACAAATCTACTCTAGCTGCCTTCTCCTTCTAGACCTAGAGAATACTTCTTGGTCTTCCTCTCCATTTGGTGACCTCACTTGGATGTGTAAGTCTATTCTGCTAGCCAAAGTTTCACTGGGCTCCAGAACTTTGTATGGTCTGTGACCCACAAGCATACCAGATGCTGCTAAACCACCCTTGGAACAAACTTAATCATCTTGCTGACTCTTCAGCCACAAGGGACCCAAGCCTAGGCCTGGCCCCACAACTTCCTGTTCCTTGACCTCCTGGCGGCAGCTGGCTTACTCCAGACCGCCTCACCCTCCAGCTTCTACACCAAGATACTCCCAACATCCAGGTCTCCGGTAAGGCCTTAGGAGAGAAGGCAAGGAGGTCCAGCTGGGAGCCCAAGCCTGTTCTACCTCCTCAAAGGTCCAAACTTCCTTTACCGGTGGGCCTCACAGGAAGGAAGCTGTAGCAGCTTAGGGTGTTTTGAAACTATTTCCGCACGATGGCAGTAGTGCTCCAGCTATGCCAGCAGGCCCTGTCCTCAGCTCTCTTCCCCCACCCTTCCAGTTTGGAAAAACACCACAAAGAGCAAAAGAGCCAAGACAAGCAGCTGTCTAGCATTTTGTCCAGTTTGAGGAAAATTGCTCAGGCTGCTACACTGTTGCTTTAGTTTTCCATCTGAGATCAAACTGAGGTCTAAAACCACCCACCCTCATCAGGCATCTTGTTCTTTCAGAAATTATATTTCCATTCTACCTAGCCTAAGCATTTCTTCTTTTCTTCATTCAGCATTTTATATTCAGTATTTTCCGTTGGCATCAAGTTTTATGTCTCAAGGGATAAATCTGACATTTCCAAGTTTAAGAGAGAAAAGAAAATGCTGGAAGTTCGAAGCATAGAAGAGGATATCTCTAGCCGTACAACTTATCTCTGAGGCTGTCAGAGATTCTCTGATACCATTTTTTGTCTTAACACTGATACCTCTATTTTGTACGAAATAACCCTTTTTGAAGCCCAACAGTAGGGCCTATTTGGTGCTCTTCAGTCTATTCAAAACAATGCCTCACATGGAATGACACATTTATATACACTTCTTTCATAATAGACATTTTTTTAATGTAGTGTATGCTTGTTATGGATCTCATTTAAGATTGCGATAGTAGTTTCCAATGTCATTTAATAGCTTCCTTCTCCTTCTATATATCTTAATATTTTTCTCTTTATTATTTATTGATATGTGTTACCATTTTTCAGTAGAAAATACCTTTTATTTATAAAAAGATTGAGGAAATAAAGAAATGTTCTCCAAAAAAGAAAATCACTGATGTAAATGGAGCATGTCAAAATAAGCACTGATTAAATTTATGCGTATTCACTTCTGATTCTTTTGCTTTACACATACACCAATCTTAGGTTCTTGTAGAAGACAGAGAACTGAATTAATCAATAAATATAAATTATTTATTAACTGTAACATCTTCAATTTCCCCAATTAGAGAATGAGAATTTTTCATAAATTTTTGAAATATTTATATAAATTAGTCATTTGTTTGACACAAAAATCATTTAATATATTAAAATCATAAGTATATTATAGTCCAAATTGTCCATTTTTCAGTAGTTTTAGAAATAATTAATGAAAAGTTACCAAATCTTATCTAATTTGAAATTAGGCAACATGTTTTAGATTTCCTTTGACTCAAATAGAAAACAAAAAGGTAATTTACATAACATCCATGAAGGAATTAAAGAAAGAAGACATCAAATCCAATCCTGTTATTCCTGTAGATGCTTTATCAGAGGAAAGCTTTCATCTATAAATGCCTTTATAATTTTTTAATTAAAGAAATAAGAAAAGAATGAGCTCAGTTTACTAAATGTTAGGAAACAATAAAAAAAATTCTCCCCAAAAGGAAAGACTGAGTCAATCATTATAAAAATATATTCAAGGAAATAGGAAACCAAAAATGCTCTAAGTCTGATTAAGAAATAAAATGATTATCAACGCAAAGAGGACCACAAGATACATTGTAATTAAAATGGCAAAAATTAAAGATATAGACAATATTAAAAGGAACGAGGAACGGTAAAGCAACAAATAACAAAGGAAGGAACTCCCATAAGTCTATCAGCTGACTTTTCAACAGAAACTCTGCAGAACAGAATACAGTGGCATGAGATGTTTAAAGTGATGAAAGGGAAAAACCTACAACCAAGAATACTAAGCAAGGCTCTCTCTGAGATTTGATGGAGAGATCAAAAGTTTCACAGAAAACTGAAAGCTGAAGAGTTCAGCACCACCAAACAAGCTTTACAAGAAATGTTAAAGGAAGTTCTCTAAGCAAAAAAGAGAAGGCCACAACTAGAAACATGACAATTAAGAAATGAATAAGCTCATCGGTAAAGGCAAACATACAGTAAACGTAGGAAATAATCCACATAGAAAGCTAGTAGGAAGGTTAAAAAAGTAGTAAAATCATCTATATCCACAATAAGGAATTTAGGGATACACAAGACAATTAGGTGTAAAAGGATATCAAAAATAGTAATCGTGAGGGGAAGAGAGTACACATACATGTTTGTTACAGTGCATTTGAAATTAAGAGAATGCAACTTAAAACAGATATATATACATCTGGCTATATAAAAACCTTATGGTAACCACAAATCAAAAACCTGTGATAGATATACACCAAAAAGAAAAAGGAATCCAAAAGATAGTCATCAAATCACAAGAGAAGAGAACAAAAGACGAAGAAAGGAAAGAAAAAAGACCTACAAAAACAACCCCAAAACAATGAACAAAAACACAATAAGTACATACATATCAATAATTACTTTAAAAGTAAATGGACTAAATGCTTCAAATAAAAGACACAGAGTGGCTGAATGGATACAAAAACAAGATCTGTATACATGCTGCCTACAGTAGACTCACTTCAGATCTAAAGACACAAAAGACTGAAAATGAGGGGATGGAAAAAGCTATTCCATGCAAATGGAAATCAAAAGTAAGCCAGGGTATCAATACTTATGTCAGACAAAATGATAAAATAATAAAGACTGATAATAGAGACAAAGAAGGACAGTACCTAATTAAGGGATCAATCCAAGAAGAAGATATAACAATTGTAAATATATATGTACCCAACATAGGAGGACCTAAATACATAAAGCAAATATTAATGGACATAAAGGGAGAAATCCACAGTAACACAATAATAGTGGAGGACTTTAACACCCCACTTCAATGGACAGATCATCCAGACAGAAAATCAATAAGGAAACACTGGCCTTAAATGACACATTAGGCCAAACAGACTTAAGAGATATAGAACATTCCATTTGAAAGCAGCAGAATACACATTTTTTTCAGGTGCACATGGAACATTCTCTATGATAGATCACATGCTACGCCAGAAAACAAGCCTCAATAAATTTAAGAAAATTGAAATCATATCAAGAATCATTTCTGACTACAAAGCTATGAGACTAGAAATAAACTACAAGAAAAAAAAACTGCAAAAACCATAAGCTCATGGAGGCTAAACAATATGCTACTAAATGGATCACTGAAGCAATCAAAAAAGACATCAAAAAACATGTGGAGGCTTATGAAAACACAGTGATCCAAAACCTATGAGATGCAGCAAAAGCAGTTCTAAGAGGGAAGTTTATGACAATACAAGTCTACCTCAGGAAACAAGAATAATCTCAAAGGACCCCACCTTCCACCCAAAGGAACTAGAAAAAGAAAAACAAACAAAACTGAAAGTTAGTAGAAGGAAAGGAATCATAAAGATCAGAGCAGAAATAAGTGAAATAGAGATTAAAGAAAAAGAGAAAAGGTCAATGAAACTAAGAGCTGGTTCTTTGAAAAGATGAACAAAATTGATTAACCTTTAGCCAGGCTCATCAAGAAAAGAGAGAGAGGACCAAATCAATAAAATTAGAAATGAAAAAGGGGAAGTTAAAAACAACACCACAGAAATACAAAGGATTATAAGAGACTACTACCAACAACTATATGCCAATAAAATGGACAACCTAGAAGAAATGGACAAATTCCTAGAAGTGTACAATCTCCCAAGACTGAACCAGGAAGAAATAGAAAATATGAACAGACCAATTACTAGTACTGAAATGGAATCAATACTAAAAAAGGCAAAATATCAAGACCAGATGGCTTCATGGGTGAATTCTAGCACACATTTAGAGAAGAGTTAACACCTATCCCTCTGAAACTATTCCAAATGATTGCAGAGGAAGGAACACTTTCTAACTCATTCTATGAGGCCAGTGTCACTCTCATACCTAACACAAAGATATCACAAAAAAAGAAATTATAGGCCAAATACCACTGATGAACATAGATGCAAAAATTGTCAACAAAATAGTAGCATACCAAATCCAACAATACATTTAAAGGATCATACACCATGATCAAGTGGGATTTAGCCCAGCAATGCAAGGATGGGTCAATATCTGCAAATCAATCAATGTGATGCACTACATTTAACAAATTGAAGTATAAAAGTATATGATTATCTCAATAGATGCAGAAAAATGTTTTGACAGAATTCAATATTCATGTATGATAAAGTCTCCACTAATTCTGTGTAGAGGGAACATACCTCAGTATAATAAAGGCCACATATGAAAAGCCCACAGGTAACATCATACTTAATGGTGAAGAGCTGAAAGCATTTTCTCTAAGATCAGGATCAGGATGAGCATGCCTACTCTTGCCACTTTTATTCAACATAGTTTTGAAAGTCCTAGCCACGGCAATCAGAGAAGAAAAAGAAATAAAAGGAATCCAAATTGAAAAGGAAGAAGTAAAAATGTCACTGTTTGTGAACAAAATGATACTATACGTAGAAAATTCTAAACATGCCACCAAAAAACTACTAGAGCACATCAGTGAATTCAGTGACGTTGCAGGATACAAAAGTAATATGCACAAATCGGTTACATTTCTATACACTAACAACAAACTATCAGAAAGAGAAGTTAAGGAAACAATCCTATTTTCAACTGCATCAATAAGAATAAAATGCCTAGGAATAAATCTAACTTAGGAAATAAAAGACCTGTACTCAGAAAACTATAAGACACTGATCAAAGAAATTGAAGATGACACAAATGGATGGAAAGATATACTGTTTTCATGGGTTGGAAGAATTAATATTGTTAAAATGATCATACTACCCAAGGCAATCTACAGATTCAATACAATGCTTATCAAAATACCAGAACTAGTTTTTACAGAACTAGAACAAATAATTTTGAAAATCTATGGATACAAAAGACTCTGAGTAGCCAAGCGATCTTGAGAAAGAACGGAGCTGGAGGAATCATGTTCCCTGATTTCAGACTATGCTACAAAGCTACAGTAATCAAAACAGGATGGTACCAGCACAAAAACAGGCACATAGCACAATGGAACAGAATAGAGAGCCCAGAAATCAACCCACATACTTATGGTCAATTAATCTATGCCAAAAGAGGCAAGAATATAAAACAGAGAAAAGACAGTCTCTTCAATAAGTGGTGCTAGGAAAACTGGAGATCTACATGTAAAAGAATGTAATTAGAACATTTCTTCTCACACCATATACAGAACTAAACCCCAAATGGATTAAAGATCTAAATGTAAGACCAGAAAACATAAAACCCCTAGACATAAACATAGGTGGAACACTTTGACATAAATCATAGCAATATTTTTTTTTGATCTGTCTACTAAAGGAAAGGAAATAAAAGCAAAAATACACAAATGGGACCTAGTCAGACATAAAGCTTTTGCACAGCAAAGGAAACCATCAACCAAATGAAAAGACAACCTACTGAATGGGAGAAAATATTTGCTAATGATATGACCAATAAGGGGTTAACATCTAACATATATAAGCAGTTCATACAATTCAACCTCAAAAAAACAAACAACTGGGTTAAAAAATGGGAAGAAGACCCGAATAGGCATTTTTCCAAAGAACACATTCAGATGGCCAGCAAGCACATGAAAGGATGCTCAACATTGTTGATCATCAGAGAAATGCAAATTAAAGCCACAATGAGATATCACCTCACGCAAAGAATGGCTATCATCAAAAAGAACATAAATAATAAATATTGGCAAGGATGTAGG
>NW_006789838.1:108460-160416 GCF_000442215.2 Lipotes vexillifer | reverse complement strand
GGGAAAAGGGAACTCTCGTATACTGTTGCTGGGAATGTAAATTGACTCAGCCACTGTGGAAAACAGTATGGAGGTTTCTCCAACACTAAAAATAGAACTACTATATGACTCAGTAATTCTACTCCTGGGTATATTTCCATAAAAAATGAAAACAGTAGTTCAAAAATATACATGCACCCCAATGTTCATAGCACAGTTATTTACAATTGCCAAGTTATGGAAGAAACCTAAGTGTTCATCAGCACATGAATGGACAAAGAAGATGTGCCACATATATATACGTGTATGTGCCTGTGTGTGTGTGTGTATATATACACACACACACATACACACATACACACACGCACACACACATATACACACAATGGGATACTACTCAGCCATAAAAAAGAATGAAATTTTGCCATTTTCAACAACATGGATGGACTTGGAGGGTATTATGCTAATTGGAATAAGTCAGACTATGAAAAATACTGTATGTCATTTATATGTGGAATCTAAAAAAGAAAACTAGTGACTATAACAGAAAGGAAACAGGCTCACAGATATAGAGGATAAATTAGTACCAGTGGGGAGAGGGAAAGGGGGAGGGAATAGATAAGAGTAGGAGATTCAGTGGTATGAACTACTATGTATAAAATGAATAAGCTACAAGGATATATTATACAACACAGGGAATATAGCCAATATTTTATAACTATAAATGTAGTTACATATAAATGTGAATACACTTAATACAACTTTACACTTAAAGATGTTTAAGATGGTAAGTTTTATGTTATGTGTATTTAACCACAATTTAAAAGTTGCAGCATTATTTACAATAGTCAAGATATGGACGCAACCAAAGTGTCCTTCCACAGACGAATCTATATTAGGATATGGTATATATACATACAATGGAATATTACGCAGCCAGAAAAAGAATGAAATCTGCCATTTGTGACAACATGGATGTACCTGGAGTATATTATGTAAGGGAACTAAGATAAATACAAATGGGAGATTGGTTCAAGATGGTAGAGTAGAAGGACGTGAGCTCACTCCCTCTTGCGAGAGCACTGCAATCACAACTAACTGGTGAACAGTCATCGACAGGAAGACACTGGAACTCACCAAAAAAGATACCCCACATCCAAAGACAAAGGAGAAGCCACAGTGAGATGGTAGAAGGGGTGCAATCACAATAAAATCAAATCCCATAACTGCTGGGTGGGTGACTCACAAACTGGAGAACACTTATAGCACAGAAGCCCACCCACTGGAGTGAAGGTTCTGAGCCTCACGTCATGCTTCCCAACCTGGGGGTCCGGCAACGGGAGGAGTTCCTAGAGGATCAGACTTTGAAGGCTAGCGGGATTTGATTGCAGGACTTTGGGAAACAGAGACTCCACTCTTGGAGGGCACACACAAAGTAGTGTGTGCATCGGGACCTGGGGGAAGGAGCAGTGACCCCATAGGAGACTGAACCAGACCTACCTGCTAGTGTTGGAGGGTCCCCTGCAGAGGTGGGGGGTGGCTGTGGCTCACTGTGAGGACAAGAACACTGGCAGCAGAAGTTCTGGGAAGTACTCCTTGGCGTGAGCCCTTCCAGAGTCCGCCATTAGCCCCACCAAAGAGCCGGGTAGGCTCCAGCGTTGGGTTGCCTCAGGCCAAACAACCAACAGGGAGGGAACCCAGCCCCACCCATCAGCAGCCAGCAGATTAAAGTTTTATTGAGCTCTTCCCACCAGAGCAACACCCAGCTCTACCCACCACCAGTTGCTCCCATCATAAAACTTGCACAATCCTCTTAGATAGCCTCATCCACCAGAGGACAGATAGCACAAGCAAGAAGAACTACAATTCTGCAGCCTGTGGAACAAAAACCACATTCACAGAAAGATAGACAAGATGAAAAGGCAGAGGGCTATGTACCAGATAAAGGAACAAGATAAAACCCCAGAAAAACAACGAAATGAAGTGGAGATAGGCAAGAACCCTGAAAAAGGATTCAAAATAATGATAGTGAAGATGATCCAGGACCTCGGAGAAATAATGGAGGCAAAGATCGAGACGATGCAAGAAATGTTTAACAAAGACCTAGAAGAATTAAAGAAGAAACAAACAGAGATGAACAATAAAATAACTGAAATGAAAAATACACTAGAAGGAATCAATAGTAGAATAACTGAGGCAGAAGAATGGAGAAGTGATCTGTAAGACAGAATGGTGGAATTCACTGCCGTGGAACAGAATAAAGACAAAAGAATGAAGAGAAATGAAGACAGCCTAAGAGACCACTGGGACAACATTAAACGCAGCAAAATTCGCATTATTGGGGTCCCAGAAGAAGAGAGAGAGAAAGGACCTGAGAAAATATTTGAAGAGATTATAGTCGAAAACTTCCCTAACATGGGAAAGGAAATAGCCACCCAAGTCCAGGAAGTGCAGAGAGTCCCAGGCAGGATAAGTCCAAGGGGAAACACGCCAAGATTACATAGTACATAGTAATCAAAGTGATAAAAATTAAAGACAAAGAAAAATTATTGAAAGCAACAAGGGGAAAACAACAAATAACATACAAGGGACTCCCATAAAGTTAATAGCTGATTTCTCAGCAGAAACGCTACAAGCCAGAAGAGAGTGGCATGATATATTTAAACTGATGAAAGGGAAGAATCTACAACCAAGATTACTCTAACTGGCAAGGATCTCATTCAGATTCAATGGAGAAATCAAAAGCTTTACAGACAAGCAAAAGCTAAGAGAATTCAGCACCACCAAACCAGCTGTACAGCAAATGCTAAAGGAACTTCTCTAAGTGGGAAACACAAGAGAAGAAAAGGACCTACAAAAACAAACCCATAACAATTAAGAAAATGGTAATAGGAATATACATATCGATAATTACCTTAAACGTGAATGGATTAAGTGCTCCAACCAAAAGACACAGGCTCGCTGAATGGATAATATATGCTGTCTACAAGAGACCCACTTCAGACCTAGGGACACATACAGACTGAAAGTGAGGGGATGGAAAAAGATATTCCATGAAAATGGAAATCAAAGGAAAGCTGGAGTAACAATACTCATATCAGATAAAATAGACTTTAAAATAAGGAATGTTACAAGAGACAAGGGAGGACATTACATAATGATCAAGGGATCAATCCAAGAAGAAGATATAACAATTATTAATATATATGCACCCAACATAGGAGCACCTCAATACATAAGGCAACTGCTAACAGCTGGAAATCGACAGTAACACAATAATAGTGGGGGACTTTAACACCTCACTTACACCAATGGACAGATCATCCAAACAGAAAATTAATAAGAAAACACAAGCTTTAAATGACACAATAGACCAGATATATTTAATTGATATTTATAGGACATTCCATCCAAAAACAGCAGATTACACTTTCTTCTCAAGTGCACATGGAACATTCTCCAGGATAGATCACATCTTGGGTCACAAATCAAGCCTCAGTAAATTTAAGAAAATTGAAATCATATCAAGCATCTTTTCTGACCACAACGCTATGAGATTAGAAATCAATTACAGGGAAAAAATGTAAAAAACACAAACACATGGAGGCTAAACAATACGTTACTAAATAACCAAGAGATAACTGAAGAAATCAAAGAGGAAATCAAAAAATACCTAGAGACAAATGACAATGAAAACAAGATGATCCAAAACCTATGGGATGCAGCAAAAGCAGTTCTAAGAGGGAAGTTTATAGCTATACAAACCTACATCAAGAAACAAGAAAAATCACAAATAAACAATCCAACCTTACACCTAAAGGAACTAGAGAAAGAAGAACAAACAAAACCCAAAGTTAGCAGAAGGAAAGAAATCATAAAGAACAGAGAAGAAATAAATGAAATAGAAACAAAGAAAACAATAGCAAAGATCAATAAAACTAAAAGCTGGTTCTTTGAGGAGATAAACAAAATTGATAAACCATTACCCAGACTCATCATGAAAAAGGGAGAGGACTCAAATCAATAAAATTAGAAATGTAAAAGAAGTTACAACAGACAATGCAGAAATACAAAGCATCCTAAGAGACTACTACAAGCAACTCTATGCCAATAAAATGGACAACCTGGAAGGAATGGACAAATTCTTAGAAAAGTATAACCTTCCAAGACTGAACCAGGAAGAAATAGAAAATATGAACAGACAAATCACAAGTAATGAAGTTGAAACTGTGATTAAAAATCTTTCAACAAACAAAAGTCCAGGACCAGATGGCTTCACAGGTGAATTCTATCAAAAATTTAGAGAAGAGCTGACACCCATCCTTCTCAAACTCTTACAAAAAATTGCAGAGGAAGGAACACTCCCAAACTCATTCTATGAGGCCACCATCACTCTGATATCAAAACCAGACAAAGATACTACCAAAAAGAAAATTACTGACCGATGTCACTGAGAAATATAGATGAAAAAATCCTCAACAAAATACTAGCAAACAGAATCCAACAACACATTAAAAGGATCATACACCACGATCAAGTGGTATTTATCCCAGGGATGCAAGCATTCTTCAATATACGCCAATCAATCAATGTGATACACCATATTAACAAATTAAAGAATAAAAACGATATGATCATCTCAATAGATGCATAAAAACTTTTGACAAATTCAACACCCATTTATGATAAAAACTCTCCAGAAAGTGTGCATAGAGGGAACCTACCTCAACATAATAAAGGCTGTATATGACAAACCCAGAGCAAACATCATTCTCAATGGTGAAAAACTGAAAGCATTTCCTTTAAGATCAGGAACAAGACAAGGATGTCCACTCTCGCCACTGTTACTCAACATAGTTTTGGAAGTCCTAGCCATGCCAATCAGAGAAGAAAATGAAATAAGAGGAATCCAAACTGGAAAAGAAGTAAAACTGTCACTGTCTGCAGGTGACATGATACTATACATAGAGAATCCTAAAGATGCCACCAGAAAACTATGAGAGCTAATCAATGAATTTGGTAAAGCTGCAGGATAGAAAATTAATGCACAGAAATCTCTTGCATTCCTATACACTAATGATGAAAAATGTGCAAGAGAAATTAAGGAAACACTCCCATTTACCATTGTAACAAAAAGAATAAAATACCTAGGAATAAACCTACCTAGGGAGACAAAAGACCTGTATGCAGAGAACTATAAGGCACTGATGAAAGAAATTAAAGATGATACAAGCAGATGGAGAGATATACCATGTTCTTGGATTGGAAGAATCAATATAGTGAAAATGACTATACTATCCAAAGCAATCTACAGATTCAGTGCAATCCCTATCAAATTACCAGTGACATTTTTTACAGAACCAGAACAAAAAAATCTTAAAATTTTTGTGGAGACCCAAAAGACCCCAAATAGCCAAAGTAGTCTTGAGGGAAAAAACGGATCTGGAGGCATCAGACTCCTTGACTTCAGACTATACTGCAAAGCTACAGTAATCAAGACAGTATGGTACTGGCACCAACACAGAAATATAGATCAATGGAACAG
This sequence comes from Lipotes vexillifer, assembly GCF_000442215.2. Classification (NCBI taxonomy): domain Eukaryota; kingdom Metazoa; phylum Chordata; class Mammalia; order Artiodactyla; family Lipotidae; genus Lipotes; species Lipotes vexillifer. The sequence continues at coordinate 154,892 of NW_006789838.1, read as the reverse complement.
GATAGATAGCCCAGAGATAAACCCACCCACCTATGGTCAACTAATCTATGACAAAGGAGGCAAGGTATACAATGGAGAAAAGACAGTCTCTTTCATAAGTTGTGCTGGGTAATCTGGACAGCTACATGTAAAGGAATGAAATTAGAACACTCTCTAACACCATACACAAAAATAAACTCAAAATAGAGTACAGACCTTAATGTAAGACCGTATACTATAAAACTCTTAGAGGAAAACATAGGAAGAACACTCTGACATAAATCACAGCAAGATCTTTTTTGATCCACCTTCTAAAGTAATGGAAATTAAAACAAAAATAAACAAATGGGACCTAATGAAACTTAAAACTTTTGCAAAGCAAAGGAAACTACAAACAAGACAAAAAGAGAACCCTCAGAATGGGAGAAAATATTTGCAAATGAATCAATGGACAAAGGATTAATCTCCAAAATATATAAACAGCTTATGCAGCTCTAAATTCAAAAAACAAACAACCCAATCCACAAATGGGTAGAAGACCTAAATTTCTCTAAAGAAGACATACAGATGGCCAAGAAGCACATGAAAAGCTGCTCAACATCATTAGTTTTTAGAGAAATGCAAATCAAAACTACAATGAGGTATCACCTCACACCAGTTAGAATGGGCATCATCAGAAAATTCTATAAACAACAAATGCTGGAGACGGTGTGGAGAAAAGGGAACCCTCTTGCACTGTTGGTGAGAATGTAAATTGATACAGCCACTATGGAGAACAGTATGGAGGTTCCTTAAAAAGCTAAAAATAGAATTACCATATGACACAGCAATTGCAGTACTGGGAACGTACCCAGAGAAAACCATAATTCAAAAACGCACATGTACCCCAATGTTCATTGCAGCACTATTTACAATAGCCAGGTCATGGAAGCAACCTAAATGCCCATTGACAGAGGAATGGATAAAGAAGATGTGGTACATATATACAATGGAATATTAGCCATAAAAAGGAAAGAAATTGGGTCATTTGTAGAGATGTGGATGGATCTAGAGACTGTCATACAGAGTGAAGAAAGTCAGAAAGATAAAAACAAATATCGTATATTAATGCATGTTTGTGGAACCTTGAAAAGTGGTACAGATGAACTGGTTTGCAGGGCAGAAATAGAGACACAGATGTAGAGAAGAAACGTATGGACACCAAGGGGGGAAAGTGGTGGGGTAGGGGTGGTGGTGTGATGAATTGGGAGATTGGGATTGACATATATACGCTAATATGTATAAAATGGATAACTAATAAGAATCTGCTGTATAAAAAATAAATAAAAAATATATACAGCTCGATCAACTCAAAAAAAGATAAATACGAGTACTGTGTATCATCACTTACATGTGGAATCTAAAAAACAAATGAACAAACTAATTAAAAAATCCAGAAACAGATTCATAGATACAGAGAATAAACTGGTGGTTGCCAGAGGGTAGGTGTGTGGGGTGATGGATGAAACAGGTAAGTGAGATTAAGAGGTACATACTTCAGCTCTAAGATAAGTAAATCAGGGGATGTAATGTACACATATGGAATATAGCCAGTAATATTGTAACAACTTCGTATGGTGATAGATGGTAACTGGTCTTATTGCAGTGATCATATTATAATGGATAAAAATATTGAATCACTATGTTGTACACCTGAAACTAATATTGTATGTTAATTATAACAATAAAAAAGTTATGCTTACCCATTAAGACCAGTGAATTTAAATCGTGTTCAGGAGATAGCATAAATACATTGCTAGCACGACAAGGTGATAAAATTGCTTTACCACTCACTTTGTATCGTTCACTCTAAGTACAGATATTGTGTCTTCTGTATTACGTATTATTTTGTAGACTCGAATTTGAATAACATTTTTATTAACAGCTAAGATGTAAGCAGTAATTAGAAATATCAAATCATCTGGTCTGAAGTAAAAGGGAGCACAGTAAGTCATATTCTTCCAGAGAATAAGCCACTCCCTAAAAGAGAGTATGGTGCTTTATACACTGCTCCAGCTCTTGCTGACACATAGAGTGGAATAAAAAAAAAAAAAAAAAAAGCCAAGTAGATTAATAGGGCCAAATAGATATTTCAGATATGGATCCAAGTATATATGGATTAATGATTAATACATGACAAAAGAGGTGTTCATGGTCTGTCAGCAAAGGGTGGTTTATTTATAAATGATGCTGGGATAATTGGAAAGTCATGGAACAAAACTAAGCCAGCCCCTTTCCTCATACCTGTGCAGAAGCAATGTACAGCTGGATTAATGCCTTAAATAAAATGATGCAGTATGAGAAGTAAAATGAGGATGCTATTTCATAGTCTTTGAAGAGGAAAGACCTTTATAAGGTAGGTAACAGAGGAGTCACATATACACACTATTGTATATAAAATAGATAACTAATAAGGACCTACTGTATAGAACAGGGGACTCTACTCAATACTCTGTAATGACCTATATGGTAAAAGAATCTAAAAAAGAGTGAATACTTGTATATGTATAACTGATTCTTCAGGTGTACTTTGCTGTACACCTGAAACTAACAACATCGTAAATCAACTATACTCCAATAAAATTTTTTTTAATTAAAAAAAAGAAATCACTGGGACTTCCCTGGTGGTCCAGTGGTAAAGAATCCGCCTTACAATGCAAGGGATGCGGGTTCAATCCCTGCTCAGGGAACTAAGATCCCACATGCCCAAGCGCCACAGCTATGGAGCTCACACCTCAACCAGAGAGCCTGCGTGCCGGAAACTACAGAGCCCACGCGCTCTGGAGCCCACGCACCACAACTAGAGAGAAGCCTGCGTGTCTCAACGAAAGATCCCGTATGCCTCAAAAAATATCCCACATGCCGCAACTAAGACCCGACACAGTCAAAGATAAATAATTAAAAAAAAAATTAAAAAAAAGAAATCACTAAAGACAAAATCAAATGAGAAACAAAAAACTGAAATATATGGCATATATGTTAGACAAAGGTTAAATATATCTTGATCAGAGTAAAGCAAATGAATGAATAGTAAAATGCATAATGAACAGGCAATTCCCAGAAGAGAAAACAAGGATGTCCAATAAATATATGGAAAAATTCTTAACTTCATTATTAGTGAGGGACATGCAAAATGAAGCAACAACAACTGAAGGAACAAATCCCCTGCTGGTGAAAATGGAGATGGAAAGAGCCAGTCACACATACTGCTGGTGGGTGTGCGTGGGTAAACTGCTAAAAGCTTTTAATGAAATAGTTATGATAATGTCTGGTAATAGTAAAATTACACAAATTCTTTTACTCAGCACACTCACTTTGGGGAATCAATCCTTTGGGAACAAAAGCATTAATGCACAAAGATATATGTACAAAATGTTTATTTCAGCTTATTTGTACTGTCGAAAAACTGAAACCAAACTGAAGTTTCACCTAGAAGGGAAAGGAATAGTTGAATAAAGTATATGGCACATTCCCATTATCAATTATTCTGCAACTGTTAAAAACAATCATATATATAGTTGACTTGGATAGATGTCCATCATATAGTAAGTGAGGGAGAAAAACAAGTCACAGAGTAAATGATTGCCCTTTTGTAAAAACCAGTAACCACCCATTTCTGTTTATATAACATTTTGTTCTTCACTTCAAATAAATGGAGAAATGACTTTCCTTATACATCTTTTATAGCATATGTACTTTTGCAATTATATCTTTAAATAAATACAATTAAATGTTACATACTTGCCTTTATGTTTCTTTCTTTCTTTTTTTGCAAGCTAGAATTATCATTGACTAAATTTAACTTTAGCTACTCATCGTAATTCAACATTTCTCCAATGGAGAAATGTGTTTGTTGGGTATGTGTCAAATCACCTGGGAAGGATTTTTTTTTTTAAAGTGTAGCTGCCTCTGTCCTTTCCTCCCTCCCACCCTTCCAGGCATGATGGGTGCAAGGGGACTGGGAGTGTATGGTTTTTAAGTTTCACAAGTGTTTCTGCAATGCCTCCTGTACCACTCTGCCCTTACCTCTGGTTGAGAACCACTGAGTCTATAGCTACTGAGGCCTTGATTGAAGCTTAAAATCATGGCTGGGTTTTAATCACTGTATTTTCCTAAGTAAGAAAAGTCATGTTTTATTTTTCCTGAAAGTGGAGGCATTCTAAAGAATGCCTTAAAATTTCCACAGTTTTTTTTTTTTTGTAATTTCGTTCCCTGTGAGACATTATGGCATTTTAAAAAGCACTATAGGAGAAGTGTTTTTAAAGCATTAAACAAATTGAATCATAGGGAATATTTTTCTGAATCTTATTTTAGTGAAGTTACTTCAACATTTCTCAATACTCGATAGTAGGTACCGTATGAAAACAGGCCTCTGACTCCCTTGCAGGGTTTACAATCTTCCTCTTGTTCATTCTGACCAGTGGCTTGCTCCCTGCTTGCTTTGTAAGCTTTCTGCCTTCTTTTTTTTTTTTTAAAAGAAGATGTTGGGTGTAGGAGTTTATTAATTAATTTATCTTTTTTTGCTGTGTTGGGTCTTCGTTTCTGTGCGAGGGCTTTCTCTAGTTGCGGGAAGCGGGGGCCACTCTTCATTGCGGTGTGTGGTCCTCTCACTATCGCGACCTCTCTTGTTGCGGAGCACAGGCTCCAGATGCACAGGCTCAGTAGTTGTGGCTCACGGGCCTAGCTGCTCCGCGGCATGTGGGATCCTTCCAGACCAGGGCTCGAACCCGTGTCCCCTGCATTAGCAGGCAGATTCTCAACCACTGCACCACCAGGGAAGCCCGGTTTCTGCCTTCTTACCTGAACATTCCGTTCTTCCCATTTACAGCCTCACCTCGTTCATCTGAGCTAAAAGTCAGGCCTGATGTTTCATATAGCTTTGCAAGTTTTGGTCTTTGCCTTTTCTCATTAATTGTCGTTCATACTTACCTACCTGATTACATTGGTTATTGCCCATTCAAACAAGCTCCTAAGGTCCTTCACCTCAATCTTGGTACTCTGACTCACCCACCTTTACCTGAATTTGCCTCAGATTCCCAAACAGCATCCAGACAAGGATGATCTTTGGGCGGCTTAGAGTTGATCTTGCCCATGTTAGTATTTCTGAGAAAGATGAACCAGAAATGCTTCTCTTACCCCTAGATCTTATGACTATCAATTTCTGTGCAGATAAGGGGCAGTTAATTTTATCTGAGAACAATTTTCTCAAAAAATTGAGGAAAGGGCTAAGGTCTCCTGCATAACCCTGTGTGAGGTTGGTTCACACTGCAAATAGAAGCATCTATCTTAAGTATGAATAAGTCAGGTTTAGGTGATGCAAGAAAGAAAAAAATGGTTAAAGGGATCTGGAATTAGGGAAAAGCCTCAGCAGATCAGGAGAATCCTTCCTTCTTTAGGGTGAGGGATGGAGTTCGTTCGGATCAGCGAGTACACCTCAAGGCAGCAAACTAAAGCAGGGGATGGTGCAGAGAGTCGACCGTCAGAGAAGAAAGCAGAGGACAGGAGCCCAGGTGGGCTTCCAGGTATCAGCACTGAGTCAGAGGGAGAAGGAACGCACAGACCAGCAATGGGAACTCTGAAAACTCTGAAGGGTGCTCTGCTGTTTGTGGCTCCTGCACAAGAAAGCAGAGGACAGGAGCCCAGGTGGGCTTCCAGGTATCAGCACTGAGTCAGAGGGAGAAGGAACGCACAGACCAGCAATGGGAACTCTGAAAACTCTGAAGGGTGCTCTGCTGTTTGTGGCTCCTGCACATGTTAGGAGCCCTGCTGTGTGTGCCCTGAACGTTTCCCTGCCTGATCCGGAGGGAAGCCCTTGAAGCAGGATGCTCCGTGTGCCGGGGAACCTGAGGCCCTGGAAGGGAGGCGCTCGGGTGGCTGTGGCCCCCTCTGCAGCCAGGCTTCCAGGGGAAAAGGGCACCCAAAGGGTGGAGTAGGAGGCCCCTGCCAGGCAGGGCCTGCCCCTGTCCTCTGAATACCGAGAGGGCTTGAACGTCACCAAGAAGGTCCCAAGGGTGTAGTTCGGCCCCCAGCGTCGTGCCTTTGTGAGCAGAGAGCACAGGGCTCGGCCCCACCTGCGGCCTCTCTGCCCACAGGGCTCTGACACAGGGGGAGGGTCCCCCAGCCCGGAACCAGCCGTTCTGGGGTGCCACTTCCTGACTCTCCAGCCCTCCAGCAGTGATTCTTGTGTGCATCACACAACCCTCTGCGGACCTGGTGGCAGCTGTCGGGAAATGCCCCAGAATTGCTTTTACACATGATTCAAGGGGGTTTATGTTCACAGAACCTCCCCGCCCTTCCTCTGAACTCCCAAGTTCAGAACCCCTGCTCTCCCAGCTTGCAGTTAGTTTCACAGCCGCAGGTTCTGCATTGGGTGTCGTTCGCCACAGTGGCCGCTAGATGCCGACAGAGACCGGGCTGGATGCCTCACGTCTCTTCCGGGGCTGAGGGCAGCTTTTCACAAGTCAAGTTTGTCCTCATCCGGTGGGTGAAATTAGGACCCGGGACCAACCGGCACACCATATCTTCCTCTCAGCTCTCACACACGTGTCTGAGTGACTGAAGGCTGTAAACCACTTCCTGCTCCACCCGGGACCCTCCTCTCTTTAGAATTCTCTCCCTTCCGTGATCACACAGTGTGAGTGACTGTTTTCACCAATAAAATCAGACGGGATAGATGCTGCGAATGTAGTTGTCTCTGACTGTCCCTGTGTTCCTTAGACCTACTGCCTCCCTCCCGCACGTGGTAGAAGACAGGGGTCTGGCTTCTCTCTTGACCTCACCATAAGCCAGCCAGCAACTAGGAGTACTGTGGGCTGGGCTAAGGACATGGGCCACATCTTAGTAGCTCTGTGACTTTGACCTAGTTACTTAACCTCTCTGTGCCTACGTGTCCTCATATATACCATGAGGACCGTAATAGTACCTACCTCATGGAGTTACTATGGAAATGAAATGAATCTGTATTTCTCAAACACTTATGACAATACCTGGCATATATGTCAGTTATTTTAATTTGTCATCTTGGACTCTCACAGTAAGGCCACAGAAATTCTCTCTCTCTCTCTCTCTTTGGCATTTTCCATTTAGAGCTCCTGGTTTTTGTCTTTGGGATTTGTCCCTGGTTTCATAAACTGTGTCTGGTGGTTGCTAAGTGATTTTTGGCTCTAGTTTTCTACAAAGCCCTGGTGTTGGTATTGCTGCTGCTATGCTCTGGGTTGAGACAGGCCTGACAGCAAATTACTCGAGTCCCAGTGTTCTCTGGGAACATATGAGAGAAAGTAGAAACTCCCTCCACCCATGGTAGAGAGCCATCCCCTCTGGCGTAAATATTTGACCCTGGGAGCACAGCTTTAGGGCCCATGCATAAAATGCTGCTCCTGGGACCCTAGCCAAGCTTCCACCCAGCAGGTGCTGTGTGGCACTCAAGGGTATAATGCTGCTTGATAATGGCCAGTCAGAGACCACAGGGTTCCCAAAGGCTGGCCTGCTGCACTGTGCTGTGCACAAAGTTCAGGGTGGTCTGCAATTTCCTTTTTGTATCTGTCCTGCAGTTTCTTACTGCATTTTTTTTTTTTTTACAAAATTGAGATATAATTCACATACCATAAAGTTCACCCTTTTTAGAATGCACAATTCAGTGGTTTTTAGTATATTCACAAAGCTTTGCAACAATCACCACTGTCTAATTCTAGGCCTTTCCATCACCCCGGAAAGAAACCCCATACTCGTTAAGCTCTCATTCCCAATTTCCCACCCCTATCCCCAGCCCCTGGCAACCACTAATCTGCTTTCTGTGTCTATGAATTTGCCTGTTCTTGACACTGCATATGAATGGAATCATACAATATGTGCTATTTTGTGTCTGACTTCTTTACACTTGGCATGATGTTTGCAAAATTCATCCATGTAGTAGTCTGGATCAGTTCTTCATTCCCTTTTATGGCTGGTGAATGGATAAACAAAATGTGGAATATCTCCTTGTCTTTTGAGGCATATTAGTAGGTAGGGCAAACCTACCATTCAAGGATTGATGGAACAAGCTCCTGTACAACATATCTCTTCTGTTTCCAGACCAGGACCATTTGTCTTCTCAATCTTGCCATTTTCAGATCAGCTCTCTCCTTTTGCTTTCACACGTTTGTGATATGGCGGCTCAGCTCCTCACCTCCACCCCAACTGCTTAACATTGGCATTGGAAAGATATGGCAGGGATTTACCCAAATCCTGTTCTCTGAGCTCTGGGATGGCCTAAACTTCTCAAGATAAGTCACTTCGTCAGCCCAGCTCAAGCCCAGAGGTGCCTTTGTAAGCAGAGAATAGGCTGCTGAGGCCCCTGCTTGTGGGTCATTGTACCCACCAAGTCCTAGGACAGAGCCACCAAGGTGGGGGGCCAGTCCTTCCTCTAGAGAACATTTGCTGCCCATCCCCCTCCCCCACCCACTTCCCACCCAACGCTAAGCTTCTCTCCTCTCACCCACTTGTGAAAATGAATTGGTCTTCCTCAGTCCTGTTTCTGGGCCTGAGTGTTATGTGCAATGATGACTGCAAGATGCCGATATAGAGCTCAGCTGGAAGCACCCACTATGTCATGGCTCTCTGCGAAGATCTTCCTCTGGGTCACAGAGTTCACAGAATGACTCAAGCTACAATATGTGAGATTTGAACTCTTTACAAATGAGCAGCCTTATTCCCCAGCCGTATTCTCTTTTTCAAAGGGATAAATTAGAGAGAAATGGAACCTCCTACAGTGAGTATTGTAAGACCCCTGAGCACACCTAGGTCATTTTTCTTTTCCACAATCTTGTCCTCTCCCTACAACGCCACATGTCACAGTGCTATTCATATAATATCATACCTAATTGGCTCTCCTGGCTTGGCCTAGTGGCCCCACAAATGCTCATGTACAGTTGTGGAATGTGAGTTTGTCCATGGGCTCAAGATAGATAGATTCTTGAGGTTTAAATATTATATATTACAATATTTTCAAGAGCAGGGGCCATGCATTTGTCCTATTTTATTTATATATTATGTCAATATTTTTGAGTAGAGTACCTGCTACTTGCCAAGCAATGTGCTTAATTATTTACAGACAATGGTGAGTTAAAACAGCATCCGCACACTCATGGAGCTTCTTTTGTTTCCACCTGTGCTAGGCACAATGTTTAGTATATATTAGAAGTTCAGTCATTGTTTGCATGATCATTTGCTTATACAAGAGATTGTAATTATTTCCAAGATGTGACAATGATTTTAATTTTGGACCATTCTACTAAATTGTCTGAGTGGCAAAATACATTAATAACACTTTCAGTGAGCTTCAAAGATTCGACTAAAGGACATATATTAATAGATTCAAATGTTAGTAAATCCTATTAAGAGGATTACCAAGGGCTATTTCCAAAGATTATGATACATGGTTACTGAGGGAGGTGAAGGATCCTTTAACATCAAAGGTAAGGACTTTTGCAATGCTTGGTACTACTCTCTTTAACATACTGGAGATCCAATTCATTGGCCAGAGCAGATTGTTTTTTTATTTATTTTTTTAACATCTTTATTGGAGTATAATTGCTTTACGATGATGTGTTAGTTTCTGCTGTATAACAAAGTGAATCAGCTACACGGCCAGAGCAGACTGTAACTTTTCTTTAAATTAGATAGCTTGTTTAATCTTATTTTCTGTTAGAATGAATCTACTCAGATAAAGTACAACTTTGGGTCTATAAAATGTTGCCCGAGCTCAGTCATCTCTCTAAAGAATTCAACAGATGTAGCTGTTTTATCTATAGCCCCTGGGACATAAGAATGAGAAAATTCAAAATTGTTCCTGATATTTCACCTTATGTAGCACAGAAACAGATGAGCCAATGTTAACACTCAGGAAAAGCACTGGGTTTGTATAAAAATATTTGAGTTCAAGCCTTGCCTATTCCAGTTATTAAATGTTTAACCACGACCCGCCATTCTTAAAAATTGTAGCAGATTAATTAATTAATTCAGCAAATATTTACCAGTTACCTACTCTGTGCTCTCTGCTAGGCACACAGCAATGATTTCAACATCTCAAACTCTAGCAACAGTCTACTTGGGAGGCACTCGTATGAACAAAGAAGGTAATCAAGCATCGTGCTGTGATAGGACACAGAGAATACAGCATGCCTGGCCAGGCAGACTTGTCTGATGGCATGGCAAGAGAGTGCGATTTTTAAGAACATAGATACTCACTTAAATACTGGACTACCTATGTGACCTAAGTTCTCTGTGTCTCAGTTTCCTTATCTGTGATGGGGGGATAATCACGGTATGTAATTTATGGGATTGTTGTAAGGACTAAGCGAGCATATCACATGCAAAGCACCCAGGAAAGTAGAGTAAGGACTATGTAAGTTTTAGTTGTGTGTGTGTTTTTTTAATTCTATCTCTCTAGCAACAGTGTCAGGTACAGTTTCATAGAAGATAAGACCTATGGACTTCATCTTACTGATGAGTAGTTTTTTAGGAGATGCTGTGAACAGAGAGTAGTGAATTTAGGAGGCTCATGAGAAGATGTATAGAGGGAGGCATACAACATCCTGCAAGTAGATCATGGTAGCTGGGAGGAGCCTCAAAAGGAGGAAAAGCATAAGAGAAGTGGTTATAGAGATGGTAGAAGCTGCAGCACGGAGGTCATTGTTCACCAGGTTTCAGTGTTTAGACCTTGCTGGTAGGTGATCTGGAGTGGTTATGGGGATTGAACAGGAGGGAAGTGTCCAGGAACACCCTTAAGGTTTGTGACCTGTGAAACTGGAGGTGTGGTGCTGATGACCAAGAAATATAGGAGTGTGTCTTAGCCTGAGTTCACTAGAAAACAGAAATTGAAGCAAAGCTTTTGTGCTAAGGGCTTATTGAGGGCAGGGCTGCAATTCTAGAGAAGCTAAGAGTGAGCAGAGAAACGAAATGAGGCAAGGAGGGAGAGAAAGCAATACGGAGTAGCACATTACAGAGATTCCTACAGTTTCATGAGAAAACACAGCTGGTTGCTTGTTCACATTGGATGTGTCTGGATAAGCACTATGGAACCATTACACCTTGGTTCAGCTGATTAACTCCCTTGAACTTCCAGGTTGTGTCACTCCCATCCCCCTTTCAAGTAATCATTGGAAAGTCAGAACCTACAGCCCATGGAATACCACTTCATTTGAGGCTGGAAGAGGTGGAAAAAGCCAGAGTTTCTATGAGTGTGATTGATAGGATCAGACCTTGTGTTGAAGCTGCTCTCGTTTCCGTTGAAACAGGCATGAAGGGGCTCTACTGGAGCCTAGATCCCCGCCCAAGGAAGGCTATGAGAGTTGGTGCTATTAGGAGACAAGGTGATAGTGGTTACAGCCGGAGATCACCTTTGAGCAAGTGGCCCAGGACCTGGCGTGCCAATCACTCCTCTTGTGTAAACTGAAGAGGGGCATAAATTCAGGATGATATAATCCACCCCTTGATACTATCATTTGGAACCTCCAGTTTCGTGAGAACATGTCCTCATTTCTTTCCTGCATGAGGGAGCAGTCCTGCAAGATGGTGGCCATTTGTACGTTTTGGAAAAGGTCTAATAAGGGTTATTACACCAAGATACAGTTCCTGCTATTCTATCTGGCCCAAGACAGAACAGTAATTTATATTAATCATCTACCTATATGACCACCATATTAATACTTTCCTCATAATAAACTAGCACCTTGGCTAACTTAGGTTTCTTGCTTGGTGGGGTGACCCTGACCTTCATCCCAGAGGGGTTTGAGCACTCAGTTGCCTTTCCCTTTTTGGGCCGTGGTTGGGTATTTGGGCTGCAATTGGGTATTCACAGTTATTGTTGGGAATAGATATATTAAGAGATGTTTCAGTGGATCCTCTGAGTTCCAAACATAATTCTCGCTATCTCTGAGTACAGTAGCAGCCCTAACTCCTGGAATAAATTAGGGTGATTACCTCAGTAAGTATAAAAATTTCTTTCTTTGCCTGTTGCTCCATTGTCATTAGGAGCCTAAATTCGCAAGATGGGAATTGCAGTTTCTGGTTCATTGAAGCATTTACTGTGTGTGTCATCAAGTGGAAGTGGCCCCCAACCTTGGAACCAGTATCTCAAAACCAGCATAGCTTAAATTTGCAGGAATGAGGTATATTCCACAAGTGGGTCATTGGACTGATGGTCATTGGAGCCACTCCTTCTACTACACTTTGGTTCCTGGACCTAAGTATTTTTCTTTTAACAACTTTATCGTTAGTTACTGCTTTATAACAAAGTGAATCAGCTATACGTATACATATATCCCCCTATCCCCTCCCTCCTGCGTCTCCCTCCCACCGTCCCTATCCCACCCCTCTAGGTGGTCACAGAGCACCTAGCTGATCTCCCTGTGCTATGCGGCTGCTTCCCACTATCTATTTTACATTTGGTAGTGTATATATGTCCATGCCACTCTCTCACTTTGTCCCAGCTTACCCTTCTCCCTCACCGTATCCTCAAGTACATTCTCTAATAGGTCTGCATCTTTATTCCCATCTTGCCCCTAGGTTCTTCTAACCATTTTTTTCTTTTTTTCATTTTTAGATTCCATATATATGTGTCAGCATATGGTATTTGTTTTTCTCTTTCTGACTTTCTTCACTCTGTATGACCATCTCTAGGTCCATCCACCTCACTACAAATAACTCAGTTTCGTTCCTTTTTATGGCTGAGTAATATTCCATTGTATACATGTGCCACATCTTCTTTATCCATTCATCTGTTGATGGACACTTAGGTTGCTTCCATGTCCTGGCTACTGTAAATACTGCCGCAGTGAACATTGTGCAGCAGTATTTACAGTAGCCAGCAGTATTTACATTGTCTCTTTTTGAATTATGTTTCTCTCCATAGAATCGGAATGAGATCCTTGCTCGTAGAGTAATCTTGGTTGTAGGTTTCTCCCTTTCATCACTTTAAATATGTCCTGCCACTCCCTTCTGGCTTGCAGAGTTTCTGCTGAAAGATCAGCTGTTAACCCTATGGGGATTCCCTCGTGTGTTATTTGTTGTTTTCCCTTGCTGCTTTTAATATGTTTTCTTTGTATTTAATTTTTGATAGTTTGATTAATATGTGTCTTGGCATATTTCTCCTTGGATTTATCCTGTATGGTACTGTGCTTCTTGGACTTGATTAAGTATTTCCTTTCTCATATTAGGGAAGTTTTCAACTATAATCTCTTCAAATATTTTCTCAGTCCCTTTCTTTTTCTCTTCTTCTTCTGGGACCCCTATAATTCGAATGTTGGTGCGTTTAATGTTGTCCCAGAGGTCTCTGAGACTGTCCTCAATTCTTTTCATTCATTTTTCTTTATTCTGCTCTGCAGTCGTTATTTCCACTATTTTATCTTCCAGGTCACTTATCTGTTCTTCTGCCTCAGTTATTCTTCTATTGATCCCATCTAGAGAGTTTTTAATTTCATTTATTGTGTTGTTCACCATTTTTTGTTTGCTCTTTAGTTCTTCTAGGTCCTTGTTAAACGTTTCTTGTATTTCCTCCATTCTATTTCCAAGATTTTGTATCATCTTTACTATCATTATTCTGAAATCTTTTTCAGGTAGACTGCCTATTTCCTCTTCATTTGTTAGGTCTGGTGGGTTTTTACCTTGCTCCTTCATCTGCTGTGTGTGTCTGTGTCTTCTCATTTTGCTAAACTTACTGTGTTTAGGGTCCCCTTTTCTCAGGTTGCAGGTTCGTCGTTCCCGTTGTTTTTGGTGTCTGTCCCAGTGGCTAAGGTTGGTTTAGTGGGTTGTGTAGGCTTCCTGGTGGTGGGGACTAGTGCCTGTTTTCTTGTGGATGAGGCTGGATCTTGTCTTTCTGGTGGGCAGGTCCACTTCTGGAGGTGTGTATTGGGGTGTCTGTGGCCTTATTATGATTTTAGGCAGCCTCTCTGCTAATCAGTTGGGTTGTGTTCCTGTCTTGCTAGTTGTTTGGCATAGTGTGTCCAGCACTGTAGCTTGCTGGTCATTGATTGGAGCTCAGTCTTGGCGTTGAGATGGAGATCTCTGGGAGGTTTTTGCTGTTTGATATTATGTGGATCTGGGAGGTCTCTTGTGGACCAGTGTCCTGAACTTGGCTCTCCCACCTCAGAGGCACAGCCCTGATGCCTGGCTGGAGCACCAAGAGCCTGTTATCCACATGGCTCAGAGTAAAAGGGAGAATAAAAAAGAAAGAAAGAAAAAAGAAGATAAAATAAAATAAAATAAAATAAAATAAAAACGTTATTAAAATGAAAAAAATTTAAAAAATGAAAAATAAAAGATAATTATTAAAAAATTTTAAAGTAATTTAAAAAAAGAAAGAAAGGAAGGAAGAAGAGAGCAACCAAACCAAAAAACAAATCCACCAATGATAACAAGTGCTAAAAACTATCCTAAGAAAAACAAAACAAAAAATGGACAGACAGAACCCTAGGACAAATGGTAATAGCAAAGCTATACAGACAAAATTACACACAGAAGCATACACATACACACTCACAAAAAGAGAGAAAGGGAAAAAAAATATATATCATTGCTCCCGAAGTCCACCTCCTGAATTTGGGATGATTTGTTGGATATTTAGGTATTCCACAGATGCAGGGTACATCAAGTTGATTGTGGAGAGTTAATACGCTGCTCCTGAGGCTGCTGGGAGGGATTTCCCTTTCTCTTCTTTGTTCGCACAGTTCCCGGGGCTCAGCTTTGGATTTGGCCCTGCCTCTGTGTGTACGTCGCCTGAGGGCGTCTGTTCTTCGCTCAGACAGGACGGGGTTAAAGGAGCCGCTGACTCGGGGGCTCTGGCTCACTCAGGCCGGAGGGAGGGAGGGGCACGGAGTGCGGGGCGGGCCTGCGGCGGAAGAGGCCGGCGTGACGTTGCACCAGCCTGAGGCGCGCCGTGCGTTCTCCCGGGGAAGTTGTCCCTGGATCACGGGACCCTGGCAGTGGCGGGCTGCACAGGCTCCTGGGAGGTGAGGTGTCGATAGTGACTGGTGTTTGCTCACAGGCTTCTTGGTGGCGGCAGCAGCAGCCTTAGCGTCTCATGCAAGTCTCTGGGGTCCGCGCTTTTAGCCGCGGCTCGCGCCAGTCTCTGAATCTCCTTTAAGCAGCGCTCTGAATCCCTTCTCCTCGCGCACCAGGAAGCACAGAGGCAAGAAGAAGTCTTGCCTCTTCTGCAGCTCCAGACCTTTTTACCGGACTGCTTCTCAGCTAGCCGTGGTGCACTAATCCCTTCAGGCTGTGTTCACGCGGCCAGTCCTCTCCCGGCTCTCCCACCGAAGCCCGAGCCTCAGCTCCCAGCCCCCGCCCGTCCCAGCAGGTGAGCAGACAAGCCTCTCGGGCTGGTGAGTGCCGGTCGGCCCTGATCCTCTGTGCGGGAATCTCTCCGCTTTGCCCTCCGCACCCCTGTGGCTGCGCCCTCCTCCGCGGCTCCGAAGCTTCCCCCTCCGCCTCCCGCAGTCTCTGCCCGCGAGGGGGCTTCTAGTGTGTGGAAACCTTTCCTCCTTCACAGCTCCCTCCCTCTGGTGCAGGGTCCGTCCCTATTCTCTTGTCTCTGTGTTTTCTTTATTCTTTTGACCTCCCCAGGTACGTGGGGAGTTTCTTGCCTTTTGGGAGGTCTGAGGCCTTCTGCCAGCGTTCAGTAGGTGTTCTGTAGGAGTTGTTCCACATGTAGTTGTATTTGTGATGTATTTGTGGGGAGGAAGGTGATCTCCGTGTTTTAGTCTTCCGCCATCTTGAAGCTCCTCCTGGTTCTGTGGTTTCTATGTACAAGCAGTGCTAACCAGTGCAAACCATCATGTAAGAGATTCAAGGTGGTTTTTCTGTGACATCCACTGCACCTGGCCCTGTTGGAGACTCTAGAGCCAATCCTAGGTCCATTGTTAAGCACGATAGGTTACAAAAACCTATCACATTTCACTTCCAGGTCCTCATTTCTTTACATATAGCTCCCAAATTTTTATAACCACTTTTTCCAGAGCTCACTCATTTCTCACGCATTTATATTCCATGTAAATAATCAGAGACAGTAAACTGGAATATTTATTGCAGAGTGTCTGTTTCTTGCCACCTTCAAGACCCACTGGCGAAAGAACCGAAACTGATATGAATAGTGAAGACAATTCTCATGAGCATTCTTATAAGGTATGATTTGTGTCATATTGCAATTTTCCATCTCATTATGACTCTCAATCCACAGCCTACCAGAAATATAAGTATTTTTAAAATAATTAAACTTATTTCTACTTTGAGCCCCAATTTTGACAGAGAGGCAGAAATGTAACTTTAGTCACATTGGGGTTTCTATGCTGTATTTCCAATATTGTATCAACTCTCCATTTCCCCCTCCCCCCAGGCCCTGGTAATCACCCTTCTACTTTCTGTTTCTGTGAATTTGGCTACTCTAGACACTCAGATAAGTGGAATCAGGTAGTATTTGACTTTCTGTGACTGCATTATTTAACTTAGCATAATGTCTTCAAGGTTCATCCATGCTATAGCATGTGAAAGAATTTTCTTTCTTTTAAAGGCTGAATAATATTCTATTGTTTGCATATACTGCATTTTATTTATCCAGTTATCTGTTGATGAAAATTTGGGTTGTTTTCACCTCTTGGCTATTGTGACTAATGCTTTTATGAACACGGTGTGCAAATATTTCTTCAAGACCTTTTTTTCAATGCTTTTGGATATATACCCAGGAGTAGGATTGCTGGATCATATGGTAGTTCTGCTTTTAATTTTTCAAAACAACCACCATACTGTTTTCCATAGCGACTTTACCACTTACATTCTCACCAACAGTGAACAAGTGTTCCAGTTTCTCCACATTCTCACCAGCATTTATTACTTTATATATATATATATAATATATATATATATATAATATATATTTAATCGTAGTTATCCTATGAGGTGTGAGGTGTTCATGCTACTCTTGTTTCTCCTCTCCAGTATATGAGAATACGTCTTCTTAGTTTCATTGCAAAGTTTGTTATGGGAAAATCAGAGTTGTGGTAAAGCCTTTGGCTACATATGCACATTATCTGCTTCCTAATAGACTATGCAGAATTGACCATGTGATTCACATGCCTCAGCATTTCCCCAATCTCAAAAACGCACCAGGGGGATAGCAACCTAGGCATCAGATTCACCATCTTAACCTGGGTTCAAATTTATGCTCATGATTAGGGTGGACAAGATTTGACTGGGGTACAAAAAGGAGATTTCACATTCAGTTTTAGATTCTTTTTACAATGTCCTCTAAAACAATGTACATGGGTTTACAATCTTTGCTGCATTCCCACTGTGCAAAATGCAATATCTAAAATATATAGTGTTCAATGAAAGTTTAGTTATCAGTTAGGTGGAAGAGAGGTAGGGAGAAATGACAGGAGAGAGAGTTACAGAGAATGAGAAACAGGTAGGGAGGAATGGTGGAAGGAATAAAATAAGGAAAAAGGAAGGAAGGAAGGAAGTGAGGGGGGAGGGAGGGAGGGAAGAAGGAAGGAAGGAGAAAAGGAAAGTAAGGAAAGATACAAAATAAGTCTATTAGTCCCAATTTCTAGGTATGGAGTCTGGTTAAACTTTATTAAAAAGCTTACACAGGTGATTTTGGAACATAGTCAGTTGAAAAAAACTGATATAGTCTGAGAAGATAATAAGTCCTGGAAAGGGCAGGCCTCTGAAAAATAACAACATTTAAGTAATGGGGTTAGAAAGAGACTCCAGTAAAAGGGAAGGAAAAGCAGCAGATGAGGACATAAGAGTAAAACTCTGAGATAGTGGTGCCACGGAGCCCAGGGAAGAGACAGCATCTAGAAAGTCATATTCAACAACCATCTAAGGTTGTGAAAGGTCAAGTAAGGTTAGTTTGAGGTGTGCTCACTCATGGAAGCATGAGTGTTGAAGTCATAGATTTGGAGTAAATGGGAGTTGAGTAATTTGAGCAAGTGAAGGCATCTTATTTAAGAAGCCAGTAGAGAGTGAGAGGTTGAAATTACAGGAAATTAAAATGAGTAATTAATGAATAGAAATCCTGGAAGAGAAGGGAGGTGGTGTGACCAAGAAGACAAGTAGATATATTAGTGGGAAAGAAAATACAACCGCGTAGAACCTGGTGTTGCAGGTTCCTGGTTTATAGTTAAATAGGTGACATGTGGAAGGAAGTTGGAGTTTATACCTAATCACTTTAATTGTATCAATGATATAATATTCAAAGTTACCGGTTGAGAATATAGGGGGTAGAAACTGGGTTGGAAGGCTTGAAGGGAGTCACACATGTTTGGAACATTAGTTGCTAGAATGTTAGAATGGAACTGGGCACTGACCTGAAACAAGTCAAAAGGAGGATCATCGAAGCTCAGCTGAGTTTGGATACTCTGAATTTAGAATGATACCTGCAGACTTCTTCTCCAGCAGTTTCCAGAAACTCAGACACAGGAGAAGAGAACTATGGATATGAGACTGATGCTGGGGTTTGATTTTGAAAGGGAGATGTACTTAAGCTGGAGGAACAGAAAACACAGTTGTAGCGATTGGTGAGTACAGTGCAGGTGAACGACTGCAGGCTTCGGGATGAGGAAGGAGGGAGGGGTTTGCAAACAGGGGAAAATGGAAGGTGGTTAGGGGACTACAGAGGTCTAAGGTGGCGGAAGGGCAGTGTGCTAGGTCATTAATGGGTGGTGACAGGGTCCAAGACATGAATACGAATAGGGGTGACTGAAGTGGTATTCAAATGCAGATAAGTCCTACAGTTGATATCATGGGATGGAGAGCTTAGAATGACAGATTGGACAGTAGCAGAACTTAGAACAGAGAGAAGCCCAGATGCCAAGGCCATTGATTAATGTGGTTGGTAAATGACATTGAACAAAACTGTGAAAGGTGAGAAGGGACAAGGTGATGTTACAACTCTCCTAGGCAGGAACGTTTTACACAATCTTAAAGGAATAGTAGTTACGAAGCAGCCTTGGCGAATTAGAAGGTCAGTCTCACTTATAGACTCCTGTGTCATATATAGTAGAGAAGAGTAAACCTTTCTACATAAACATGAGTTCTGGAGACGGAAAGTCTTGGTTCAAAGCCTCACTCAGCCGCTACTATTCATGCCCGTCACATCAGCTCTCCAATATTCTGTCTTTGAATTTGCAAAATTGATAATGATTATAGCATTTACCTCATAGAATTTTTGTGAGGATTAAAGAAATCAATCCAGGTATAGCACCTAACCTAGTGTCTGGTGCACAGTAAGTACTTAATCAATATAAGATAATATTATCTAAACACAAACAAATGTAAGATTTCGGAAGACGAGCAGTTGTATTTCTGTTCTCTACCTCACACTCTTCTCCCCGACCCCTATCCCCAGCCTAATGCTCCCACAGTCTGCCGCATTGAAGTTACATAGCAACTTCATTTTTCTAATTGCTCAAGCCCAAAGTAACCATTTCTGACTCTTCTCTTTCTTGTTGTTTGTTTCTTCCTCTTTGAAAAAAAATTTTATTGGAGTATAGTTGATTTACAATATTGTGTTAGTTTCAGGTGTACAGCAAAGTGAATCAGTTATATATATACATATACCCACTATTTTTTAGATTCTTTTCCCATGTAGGTCATTACAGAGTACTGAGTAGAGTTCCCTGTGCTATAAAGAAGATGTGGTACATATATACAATGGAATATTACTCAGCCATAAAAATGAAGGAAATAATGCCATTTGCAGCAACCTGGATGGACCTAGAGATTGTCATACTGAGTGAAGTAAGTCAGACAGAGAAAAGACAAGTATCATATGATATCGCTTATATGTAGAAGCTAAAAAAATGGTACAAATGAACTTATTTACAAAACAGAAATAGTCTTCTCTTTTTTCATACTACACATTCAGTCTTTCAGCAAACTCTGTTAGCTCTATCTTCAAAATGAATCCCGAATCCAATTTTTGCTACCAGTTCAGATATAGAAAGTCTCATGAAACTCACTCTTATTATCGAACCAAAATAAACTAAATAATGTATACAATCATAGTTTTAAAAAGGCACATTAGTGAGCTGAAGACAAGATAATCCAATGACCTAAACTCCAGAAAGTGAAGAGCCCTTTACAGAAGGAAGACCCATTGCTGTTCTCATCTCTGGTGGCACTGCAGGAAGAGGAATTCACCATACACAGTGTAGGCAGAAATAATGTGAAAAACAAGCTTTCAACAGCTGCCTGTGAAACAATAGCGTCAGAGAGACAGGAAAGGCCAGAGACTTAATCCATATCTAAGGAGTGTGTATATGGTGCATATTTTCATTTTTCTTTCCAATTCATTTTCCACCCTGCTCTAGACCCAGGGAGGATGACCTCTGTTGTCTACAACAAAGGACTTCCTTACCTTTTGGTTCCTGCTTGGATTTGGCGAATGGGAGACATAGGCAGGATATTGGAATGTGGGGAGAAATTGAAGACTGAGTGTTTATTCTCCTGGTTTCTTCCCTGACGAGTCGCCATTGTTGGCTTCAGTTTGCCTACTGAAGGCCACAGCTCCTGTCAAGTTACCTGAATACAGAGTTACCTTCTCTGGGTTCTAGATACCACCCCCTTATACCTTTAGGTCTAGTCATGGTAATGTCTCTTCCCTCTTGTCAGTAAAGCAATATTGCACTAAACCTGGTAAGTTTCTCTAAATCTTGCCAACACTTTTATTAATGGTCACTTTATTAAACTCTTCTCAAATTACCCAGTGTGAGTGTGATACCTGTTTCCCTCAAGGATTCTGGCTGATACAATACGGCCTCCAAGGTCAAGAGTCCTGAGTTGTGTATCCACCATGACAAAGTGGAACATAGTCCTAGATTGAATGAAAATAGAGTTCAGGGAAACCATCACCTGTTGGCCCTTTGGGGTCATAATTAGACAAACTAGGTCTTCAGGTTCTCCCGGGCTTTCTCTGCCCTTTAGGTTTGTGGATCACGCATTTTCATAACTTGAACATATTGTGTACTACATGTAGGTCACCCGGAGTCCCTTTGAATATTTTGAAATTTAGTTCCTACAGACAGTGGCTCTTTCTTGAGAAACCTTTATTGAGATATAAGTGACATATGACACTGTGTAAGTTTAAAGTGTGCAATGTGATTTGATCTATGTATATATTGCAAAATGATGACCACATTAAAGATTACTTAACACATCCATCGCCTCACACAGTTACTTGTTTTTGTGGTGAGAACTTTTAAGGTCTACTCTCTTAACAACTTTCAAGTACACAATATAGTACTGTTAACTGTAGTCACCATGCTGTACATTACTTCCCTCAAACTTATTTATTTTTATAACTGGAAGTTTATAACCTTTGACCATCTTCACCCATTTCCCTCAGCCCCTGCCCCTGCCTCTGGCAACCAGCAATCTACTCTTTGTTTCTATAAGTTCAGTTTTTTAAGATTCCACATATAAGTGAGATCATACAGTATTTGTCTGTCTCTGTCTGACTTAGGCCACTTACCTTAATCCCCTCAAGTTTCATCCATGTTGTAGCAAATTGCAAAAATTTCTTTATTATGGCTGACTATTTCATTGTATGTATATGCAACATTGTCTTCATCCATTCATCTGTCATTGAACACCTAAGGATGTTTCCATGCCTTGGCTATTGTCAGTAATGCTTCAATGAACATGAGAGTACAGATATCTCTTTGAGATAGTGATTTCATTTCCTTTGGGGAAATACCCAGAAATGGGATTGCTGGATCATATGGTAGTTCTGTTTTTTATTTCTTGAGGAACCGCCATACTGTTTTCCATAGTGACTATACCAATTTCATTCCCACCCAGAGTGTACGAAGGTTTCCTTCTCTCCATATCTTCACCAGCACACATCTCTTGTCTTTTTGATAATAGCCATCCTAACGGGTGTGAAGTGATACCTCATTATGGATTTGATTTGCATTACCCTAATGATAGTGCTGTTGAACACATTTTCATGTACCTGTTGGCCATTTGCATGTCTTCTTTGGAAAGACATAGATTCAGGTCCTTTGCCCATTTTTATTTTATTTTATTTTTGGGGGGAGTTTATTAATTTATTTTATTTTTTTTTATTTTTTGCTGTGTTGGGTCTTCGTTTCTGTGCGAGGGCTTTCTCTAGTTGTGGCAAGCGGGGGCCACTCTTCATCGCGGCGCGCGGGCCTCTCTTGTTGCGGAGCACAGGCTCCAGACGCGCAGGCTCAGTAGTTGTGGCTCACGGGCCTAGTTGCTCCGCGGCATGTGGGATCCTTCCAGACCAGGGCTCGAACCCGTGTCCCCTGCATTAGCAGGCAGATTCTCAACCACTGCGCCACCAGGGAAGCCCACCTTTGCCCATTTTTAAATTGAAGTATTTGTTTTTCTGCTATTGAGTTGTATGAGCTGAGTGCTGGTTGCTGTTAAGCCCTGTCCCCTTTCTCAGTCCCTATCTGATCCCTAGTGGTTGAACCCCACAGGTTCACCCAGTGATCCCCATGAGGCGACACTCGAGTGGGCCTTCCTGGAAGTGTTTTGTAATACTTTGGGCTCTCTTTTCCCACTGGAGGAACCATAGGCCTGGGGGACCCTCTCAGTGTAGCACTGTGCTGGCCTGGGGGAAGGGTGATATGGTCAAAGTGAAACTGCTCCTCCTATCCTTCCAATGTGGTCTGTCTCAGTCTCTGTGGTCCAAGGAGGTGCTTCAGCCTCATCCCTGGGTTCTGGGATTTTCACAATGGAGTCTTCTGTGGATAGCGGCTAGTTGGTCTTCTTGTAAGGGGGACCAAAATCATGAACAACCTATGTCATCATCTTACTGATGTCACCTTGACAGTGGCTCTTTCCACAGCACTGGGTAGCTCAGTCACAAGGCTGTTTACATAGGAGCGAGGCAAGAACAACATAGCAGTGCGGTATTCTGCAGATTCTTTTCACACAAAATTGTTTCGTTTCTGAATGGATGGATGGCCCCATGGGTCAGGGCGTTTCATGCTTGGGTGATGGAGAAAAAAGGCCATTAATTCTCAAAACTTTTTCCTCTTTGAGAATTTAGCTAGTTGGATAGTGAGGCTGAGAAAGTCTATGATAACGTTCAGTCATTTGGTAGTAGTATGGCAAATTGAGAAACCTCAGTGTGACCTTTGATGGTTGGCTGGGGAGAAGCAGGTCCATCTAGGACTTAGACTGTATCACTGTTACTTGAGTCATTTTCACCTGCATCATTCAGTGTGGAAAATATATGTGCCACAGGGACCTGACCTCAGGCTGTTCAAAATGCATACTTTTTCTAGTTTCCATGGAGATGGTTGCAGTGAGGCCAGCTCGGGTCCTGTACATGGCTGTGTCTAGGGAGTGTAT
This sequence comes from Lipotes vexillifer, assembly GCF_000442215.2. Lineage (NCBI taxonomy): Eukaryota > Metazoa > Chordata > Mammalia > Artiodactyla > Lipotidae > Lipotes > Lipotes vexillifer. The sequence goes on along the minus strand of NW_006789838.1, from coordinate 131,513 downwards.
TAGAACTGTGTCTGTGACCAATTCCATTCCTCTTGCAGGAGAGAGCACACATTACTATTCTTTGGTGCTAGAATAGTTGCGGGTATGGAAAAGGTCAAAGATCATGCCTTGGTTTTTTTTTTTTTTATTTAACATCTTTATTGGAGTATAATTGTTTTACAACGTTGTGTTAGTTTCTGCTGTATAACAATGTCAATCAGCTATATGTATACATATGGCCAAGCGTCCTCTGAATCGAAGAACACTAGTCAGAATACAGACATAAAGCAGGAAGATTGTGAGTTGGAAAACGGTAAATTTTGCTATAAACTGGAAAAACTAAGCAGGAGAGGGGCCACAGACTGTGAGGAGCAGTGTGAGCAATAAAATACCCAGAGGTTTAGTGAGCAAGGGGTCACTCTGTCTGGATTGCCTCAGAGATGCCCACTGGCCACTAGACAAAGGGATATTTAGGGCATTGCATGTGTTCAAAATGAGAAGAGGAGCTTTCAAGAGATGTAGGATATACCCTCAGGTGGCAATCAAGAGATGGATGGTAGGAGGAAAGGGGGAGCTCCACCTACTGGGGGCAAAGACCCAACTCAGAAGGGAGTTTGGAATGACAGATAATGGAGATGGTGAAAACTCTGTGTTCTGTAATCCACTGATACTCCTTGAAGTCTATTATATTTGATGTCTCCTCTTTTCCAGCATGATCTTCAGTAGAACCCTTAAAGAGGGATCTTGTTTCTGAGGAAGAAGGAAACTGCAGTATCTCTGGCTGTGCTGGGAGGGAGGGCAGGTAAACTCTAAGCATGTAAGTGAGAGAAGAGTGAGAGAGAGCAGGAAAGAGGGAGGGAGAGAGAGAGAGAGAGAGAGAGAGAGAGAGAGCAGAGTAATATCCCTAGGTTCAGTAGCCAAAGCAGGAAATGTAGCCAGAGGCTACTGATCAGTGAATAGACCTCATGAGACCACCTCGACAGTTGGTTAATAGGAGAACCAAGAGAGTGAGCTACTACAAAAGATATGAGTCAATCAGGAACTAATTTTTATGAACACAAACTGAAAAGTTGTCCCTTTTATGGATGGCCTATGGTGCTGTGATGTGCTGAGGAGTATCTTCTTATAGATCTGTGTGAAAGCAGACACTAATGTGAAGCCAAACAGTTTTATATTTGCTAATTCATTGAATCCCAGCAACAATTCCGGGAAATGGGTACTGTATTCATATTTCATCTTAGATATGAGAAAAACATGAGTCTCAGGTAGGTTAAGTGATTTACCATATGGGATGTAATGAGTAAGTGGCAGAGTTGAGCTTCTCTGGACACTTTTCTCTGGATTCCTGGTTAAGTGCTCCATCCTTTTGACCACAGCTTCCTCATGCTGTTCTCTGTAGAAATTCCAAATAAAAAAGACAAATCTAATGAAGACGGTGGGCAGGCTGGCCACCTAGGCATGTTACCAAAAGAAAAAATTGCCTTTTTTTATGTTTAAGATCTTGCCTTACCCCTTAGACTCAATGATGGCTGCTCTTTTCCTGGCTCTGGCCTCCAGCTTCCCTCATTGGCCATAGTTTAAACTCTTCTTCACTGTTCTACTTTAGGCTGCTGTGGGTAAGCACCTTATTGGATCCAGACAAGTTTCAGAACTCTACCACCTAAACACACCTGCTCCTTTGGACATGAACTACTAGATTCACTCCAATCCCATATGGAGCACTTCTGGGGGTAGCACCTTGGTAGGCACCCATCTTGGGTAGCTTAGGTAAACTTGAGTTATTTCTGTCTACACTGCCAAGGTTTCTGAGAATAATGAGGTAGACACCCTCTCCATAGTTCTTAATTAATCAGGAATATCTGAGATCTGATGTGCAAGCAGTCAGAACTACCTCATAAACAAGGAATTAGAACAGGATATGATGCTAGAGGCATGGACATGAGTGAAGGTTGGGGGAAAGGGTGTTTAAGGAGGAGCACAGCAGGTGGTTCTATTAATACATGTATACTATAGTGTGCTGCCATATACCCCATTTCCCCTCTCAGGATCCAGGCAATAATTACTCCAGCTGCCAGTAGTCTTGCATGTTGATAGCTCATAGCTGATTCTTCCTCGAAAATTGCCTTCAGACAAATGGAGCTACCTGTTCTAATATGACTTCCTCTCTGGGGGCAGACTGTATCCACTAACTGGTTGGAGTAAGAGTATATGGGTCCAGCCCCCTGGCCTAAGTGTGTGTCAGCTTTCCATGTCCACTGTAGCTCTAGAGCTCCCTGCAGGATTGGCTGGGTCCTTCATTGTGACTGCATCACCATTCAGCTTTTCTCTCTCCTCGATCCTGTTTCCCTCGTTCCCACACAAGTGTTGCTAAAAGTATTCCCCAGGAAACGTCCTGCAAACAGGTCACCTTTTCAGAACCTATACTCTGGGAAACCCATCTTGTGGGAGTTAGTTCCAGGTATGGTCCTGGGAAGCAGCACTAAAATGGGGTTTTCAGCTGGACACTTGCTGACAAAGAAAAACCCATTATTGATGGTAGGTGGAGCACTGATAGCCCATCACATATTTGTTAAAACTTTTAGTTGTGGTGAGCTGGGATGGGATGTCAATGCAAGGCACATAGTAGTAGGTACATTGTCTCCAATGTTTGAGAGATATGGGGGGATAGTAAATATGAAGACTTAGAAATTGGATTGCTATTATTGGGAATATTTGATATTTTAGAGAAAGATATTAAAAAGCTGAAAATGACTAAGCACTAATTAAAGGCTAAATGTGCAAACCAGAGATCTTCCTTAGGAGCATATAAAGAGATTCTCATCTCATTCAGCCTGACAAAAACTGAAGATCAGGCCCAGTACTTAATTATAAAAGTAGCAGAGCAGAGAATGTTGAATTCTCAGCCCTGGAAAGTCTGCTGTGCCAAGGTTTGAGCCCTGATTCAGGACTGAAACCCTGAGAAGTGGGAGGGAGCTCTCAGGGTCGATATGCAAGGAAAAAATGTTGAATTTAAAGATTCCCCTGAATATTCTGAGTCTACAGAAGTGACCCAATCCCCCTATGTTAAGGATTGTTGCTTGCGGATAAGCACAGAAAGGCAAACTGTGCCCACTCCTCCCACCCCTAGAATCTACCCTCACTTCCTCTCCTTACCACCAGGTCAACAATTAGCATTAGGTCACAACACAACCCAACCAGGGAATTATAAGGCCTTCTAGGATACTGAAGGAATTATACCACAAAGCAGTTATAGTACCTAGCCAACATGTATCGATAGGAGCTAGGAAGGTATGTATGTGTCTGTATTCTGAGGGTAATGCATAAGGTATAGGATGGAACATAAAATTCTATAGGGGAGATTTTAAAATATGGGAATACTCCTATTATATAGGATTTAATACCTTAGCAGAGACCCCAAAGAACAGTGCTAAAATGCTACTGGGTTAGCTCTTAGTAGCTTGAATAAAGCAAGGTGAAGTAAAAAGATCTGAACTGCTGTGGAAGATGGTGATAAAAGGAATCAAAAGGCTCAGAGAAATAACCATGCTAAAGTATACTCTATGTATACTATAGAGTATACATGCTACGAAGGCTGAAACGTTTATCACATAATATGTTCCTTAAAAGAGCCTTGAGAACACTCCACAGGTCAAAACAAAGATTTGCACTGATGATAGAGGGTCACCAGCACCAATGGGAAACTTAGTTGTGGCCTTCTTGAATAGTTCAGAGACGCAATAGATTATGCTTCTACGGAACTAGGCTCTGGGGTGTTAGGATCCTTAAATAATAGAGGCCAAGTGGTGACATTTAACTGTCAGAAGCAAGGTAGATGAAATTATCACAATGAGCAACAAGGTCAGAATAGAAATCTGACCTCTTGAAATCTATGGATATGGTTAATATAACACAGTAATCCTAGGGTGCAGGAAAGATGGGCAGCCATCAAGCACACTGCTAAATCTATACAATTAGAAGAAACCAAGGATAGATGATCAGGAGGCTGCAGGAAGCCACCTCAACAAAAGTCACTATCTTTTGTCCAGTTTCTGGATCTGAGCCAGTTTATAGACCCAGAACCCATTGATGGAGAGAGAAGATTAGTTTCCAGGAGAAAGGGCTCTGAAACATTACAGAAAGTGTGTCATAATGATTTACCCAATTCTTCTCCAAAGAGACCTATGGCCATTTACTCAGGTATCTGTACACTGGGAAAAGAGGGACACCTAGATATTTCAAGGACTGTTAGGTACAAGGTCTGAGTGGAGATTAATACCCAGAGAACTGAAGCATCTTCATGCACGACTTTTAAGTGTGGGAGCATATGGGAACTAAGTATCAAATGAAGTCCATTTAATTTACCAGTTTGGCTTCTACAAAAACACATGGAGGATGAATATGTTTGGACTCCTACAAACTCAACCAAATAGTAGCTCCATTTGCAGCTGCTGTGGCAGATATGGTAGCTCCATTTGCAGCTGCTGTGGCAGATATGGTATCTTCACTACAGCAGATTAACACTATTTTGGGCATATGATAAATCTCCAATTATCTGGCTAACATATTCTTTTCTGTCCATATCAGAAGAGAGGATCAGAAACAGTTTGCATTCACTTGGGGCAGACAACAATATACATTTATAATCCTGCACCAGGGCTAGAGCATCTAGCCATTTCACAAAACATTACATTGGTATTGTATATCTATGAAGTCATGTCGAGATGAGCTGATGAGCAAGAAGTGACTAGTATGTTAGAGACCTTGCATAAGACTCATGGACTCCAGAGGCACAAGATTAATCAGGGACAAGGGAAATGGCATTTGGATGTATCAGTGAAGTGATGAACATCTTGATTCTACATAATCATTTATTGATATTTATTTTCATGCTCCTTTCTTCTTTTCTAATGTAAGCAGTAGAGAGCTCAGAAATAAACCTGTACATATGTGGTCAACTAATCTTTGACAAAGGTGCCAAGAATACACAATGGGGATAGGATAGTCTCTTTAATAAATGGTATTGGAAAACTGGATATCCACATGCAAAATAATGAAATTGGACCTTATCTTACTCCACATAAAAATTCAACTCAATATGGATTAAAGACTTAAATGTAAGACCTGAAACCATAAAACTCCTAGAAGAAAATATAGAGGATAAGCTCCTTGCCATTGGTATTGGCAATGATTTTTTGGTATATGACACCAAAATCACAGGCAACAAAAGCAAAATGAAACTAGTGGGACTACATCAAACTAAAAAAACTTCTGCTCAGCAAAGGAAACAATCAGAAAATGAAAAGGCAACCTATGTGTTGGGAGAAAATATTTGCAAACCATGTATCTAATAAAGGATTAATATCCAAAATATATAAGGAACTCAACTCAATTGCAAAAAAAAAAAAAAAGAAAGAAAGAAAAAAGGCAACTGACCTAAATAGACATTTCTCCAGAGAAAACATACAAAGCCAACAGGTACGTGAAAGGATGCTCAACATCACTATCAACAAGGAAATGCAAATCAAAACCACAGTGAGATATTGTCTCACTCCTGTTAGGATGGCTAATATAAAAAAGAAAAGAAACAACAAGGTTGGCCAGGATGTGGAGGAAAAAAAAACCTGTACACTGTTGGTGGAGGTGTAAATTGGTACAGTCATTATGAAAAACAGAGTGGAGATTCCTCAGAAAATTAAAAATAGATCTACCATATGATCCAGCAATCCCACTTTTGGGTATATATTCAAAGGAAATAAATACAGTATCTCAAAGACATATTTGCACTCCCAAATTCATTGCAGCATTGTTTACAATAGCCAAGATATAGAAAAGACCTAAGTGTTTCTCAGCAAATGGATGGACAGGGCACTTTCCAAGCAGTCCAGGGGGTAAGACTCTGCGATTCCAGTGAAGGGGGAGCAGGTTTGATCCCTGGTCGGGGAACTAAGATCCCACATGCTGCACGGCGCGACCAAAAAACAAAATTAAATTAAAATTTAAAAAAATCCCAAATGGATGGATAAAGGAATTGTGATATATATATATATATATATATATATATATATATGGATATATATATATATTTATATGGATATGTACATATAATAAAATATTTTTCAGCCATAAAAAGAAGGAAATCCTGCCTTCTGTGACAGTGTGGAAAAACTTGGAGGACATTATGCTAAGAGAAATAAGCCCGACATAGAAAGGCAAATATTGCATGATCTCTCACTTATATGTGGAATCTAAAAAAAAAAGTGGAACCTAGAGAAACAATAGAACAATGGTTGCCAGGGCCTGTGGGATGGGGGAAATGGGGAGATGTTGGTCAAAGTGTATAAACTTTCAATTATAAGATGAATAAGTTCTAGAGTTGCAATGTACAGTATGGTATCTACAGTTAATAATAATAATAATGTTTTGTATACTTGTAATTTGCAAAGAGTAGATTTTAAGTGTTTTCATCTCACACACGATGATAACTATGTCAGGCAATGGGTATGTTAATTAGCTTGATTTTGGTAAATATTACACAAGGTATACTTATATCAAAACATCATGTTGTATACCTTAGATATATACAATTTTAAATTTGTCAATCATACCTAAATAAAGGTAGAAAAAATCATTTAGACATATAACTTTCCCTCCAAACACTGCTTTAGCTACATACAATTTTTAATATATTGTTTTTTTTTTAACATCTTTATTGGAGTATAATTGCTTTACAATGCTGTGTTAGTTTCTGATTTAAAACAAAGTGAATCAGCTATACATATACATATATCCCCATAGTCCCTCCCTCTTGCATCTCCTTCCCACCCTCCCTATCCCAACCTCTAGGTGGTCAGAAAGCACTGAGCTGATCTCCCTGTGCTATGCAGCTGCTTCCCACTAGCTATCTGTTTTACATTGGGTAGTGTATATATGTCCATGCCACTCTCTCACTTTGTCCCAGCTTACCCTTCCCCCTCCCCATATCCTCAAGTCCGTTCTCTAGTAGGTCTGTGTCTTTATTCCTGTCTTACCCCTAGGTTCTTGATGACCACATTTTGTTTTTTAGATTCCATATATATGTGTTAGCACACAGTATTGGTTTTTCTCTTTCTGACTTCTCTCTGTATGACAGACTCTACGTCCACCCACCTCAGTACAAATAACTCAATTTCATTTCTATTTATGGCTGAGTAATATTCCACTGTATATATGTGCCACATCTTCTTTATCCATTCATCTGTTGATGGACACTTAGGTTACTTCCAAGTCCTGGCTATTGTAAATAGAGCTGCAATGAACATTTTGGTACATGACTCTTTTTGAATTATGGTTTTCTCGGTATATGCCCAGTAGTGGGATTGCTGGGTCATATGGTAGTTCTACTTTTAGTTTTTTAAGGAACCTCCATACTGTTCTCCATAGTGGCTGTATCAATTTACATTCCCACCAACAGTGCAAGAGGGTTCCCTTTTCTCCACACCCTCTCCAGCATTTATTGTTTGTAGATTTTTTGATGATGGCCATTCTGACCGGTGTGAGATGATATCTCATTGTAGATTTGATTTGCATTTCTCTAATGATTAATGATGTTGAGAATTCTTTCATGTGTTTGTTGGCAATCTGTATATGTTCTTTGGAAAAATGTCTGTTTAGGTCTTTTGCCCATTTTTAGATTGGGTTGTTTGTTTTTTTGATATTTAGCTGCATGAGCTGCTTGTAAATTTTGGAGATTAATCCTTTGTCAGTGGCTTCATTTGCAAATATTTTCTCCCATTCTGAGCTGAAGGTTGTCTTTTGGTCTTGTTTATGGTTTCCTTTGCTGTGCAAAAGCTTTTAAGTTTCATTAGGTCCCATTTATTTATTTATATTTTTATTTCCATTTCTCTAGGAGGTGGGTCAAAAAGGATCTTGCTGTGATTGATGTCATAGAGTGTTCTGCCTATGTTTTCCTCTAAGAGTTTGATAGTGTCTGGCCTTACATTTAGGTCTTTAATCCATTTTGAGTTTATTTTTGTGTATGGGGTTAGGGAGTGATCTAATCTCATACTTTTACATGTACCTGTCCAGTTTTCCCAGCACCACTTATTGAAGAGGCTGTCTTTTCTCCACTGTATATTCTTTCCTCCTTTATCAAAGATAAGGTGACCATATGTGCGTGGGTTTTTCTCTGGGCTTTCTATCCTGTTCCATTGATCTATATTTCTGTTTTTGTGCCAGTGCCATACTGTCTTGATTATTGTAGCTTTGTTGTATAATCTGAAGTCAGGGAGCCTGATTCCTCCAGCTTCGTTTTTCTTTCTGAAGATTGCTTTGGCTATTCAGGGTCTTTTGTGTTTCCATACAAATTGTGAATTTTTTTGTTTTATTTCTGTGAAAAATGCCAGTGGTAGTTTGATAGGGATTGCATTGAATCTGTAGATTGCTTTGGGTAGTAGAGTCATTTTCACAATGTTGGTTCTTCCAAGCTGTTGTATTTTTAAAATGAATTTTTATTGGAGTATAGTTTATTTACAGTGTTGTGTTAGTTTCTACTGTAGAGCAAAGTGAATCACTTATACATATGCATATATCCACTCTTTTTCAGATTCTCTTCTCGTATAGGTCATTACAGAGTATTGAGTAGAGTTCCTTGCGCTATACAGTAGGTCTTATTGACTATCCATTGTATATATGGTAGTGTGTATATGTCAATCCCAATCTCCCAATTTATCCCTCCCCACCTTCCCCCTTGGAAACCATAAGTTTGTTTTCTACATCTGTGACTCTACTTCTGTTTTGTAAATAGGTTCATTTGTACCATTTTTTTTTAGATTCCACATATAAGCGATATCATATGATATTTTTCTCTGACTTACTTCATTCTGTATGACTATCTTTAGGTCCATCCCTGTTGCTGCAGATTGCAGTATTTCATTCTTTTTTATGGCTGAGTAATATTCCATTGTATATATGTACCACATCTTTATCCACTCCGCTGTCGATGGACATGTAGTTTGCTTCCATGTCTTGGCTATTGTAAATGATGCTTCAGTGAACATTGGGGTGCGTGCACCTTTCGTTTTCAATTTTCATTGGAGTATAGCTGATTATACAATGTTGTGTTAGCTTCAGGTGGACAGCAAAGCGGATCAGTTATACATATACACATATCCACTCTTTTATATATTATTTTCCCATATAGGTCATTACAGAGTATTGAGTAGAGTTCCTTGTGCTATACAGTAGGTCCTTATTAGTTATTTATTTTATATATAGTAGTGTGTATATGTCAATCCCAATCTTCCAATTTATCCCTTCCCCCTTTCCCTCCTGGTAACCATAAGTTGGTTTTCTACATCTGTGACTTGATTTCTTTTTTGTAAATAAGTTCATTTGTACCATGTTTTTAGATTCCACATATAAGCAATATCATGTGATATTTGTCTTTCTCTGTCTGACTTACTTCACTTAGTATGATAATCTCTAGGTCGATCCATGTTGCTGCAAATGGCATTATTTCCTTCTTTTTTATGGCTGACTAATATTCCATTGTATATATATATATCACATCTTCTTTATCCATTCCTCTGTCAATGGACATTTAGGTTGCTTTCATGTTTTGGCTCTTGTGAACAGTGTTGCAATAAACATTGGGGTGCATATATCCTTTCGGATTATGGTTTTCTCCAGATACATGCCCAGGAGTGGGATTGCTGGATCATATGGTAGTTCTAGTTTTAGCTTTCTAAAGAACCTCCATACTGTTCTCCATAGTGGTTCTACCAATTTACATTCCCACCAACAGTGTAGGAGGGTTCTCTTTTGCTAGCACCCTCTCCAGAATTTATTGTTTGTATACTTTTTGATGATGGCCATTCTGACTGGTGTGAAATGATACCTCACTGTAGTTTTGATTTGCATTTCTCTGATAATTAGTGATGTTGAGCATCTTTTCATGTGCTTTTTGGCTATCTGTATGTCTTCTTTTTTTTTAACAACTTTATTGGAGTATAATTGCTTTACAATGGTGTGTTAGTTTGTGCTTTATAACAAAGGGAATCAGTTATACATATACATATGTTCCCATATCTCTTTCCTCTTGCATCTCCTTCCCTCCCACCCTCCCTATCCTATCGCTCTAGGTGGTCACAAAGTACTGAGCTGATCTCCCTGTGCTATGCGGCGGCTTCCCACTAGCTATCTATTTTACGTTTGGTAATGTATATATGTCCATGCCACTCTCTCACTTTGTCACAGCTTACCCTTCCCCCTCCCCATATCCTCAAGTCCATTCTCTAGTAGATCTGTGTCTTTATTCCCATCTTACCCCCAGGTTCTTCATGACCTTTTTTATTTTTATTTTTTTTACATCTTTATTGGAGTATAATTGCTTTACAATGGTTTGTTAGTTTCTGCTTTAAAACAAAGTGAATCAGTTATACATGTACATATGTTCCCATATCTCTTCCCTCATGTGTCTCCCTCCCTCCCACCCTCCCTATCCCACCCCTCTAGGTGGTCACAAAGGACCTTTTCTTTTTTCTTAGATTCCATATATATGTGTTAGCATACGGTATTTGTTTTCTCTTTCTGACTTACTACACTCTGTATGACAGACTCAGGGTCTATCCACCTCACTACAAAGAACTCAATTTCGTTTCTTTTTATGGCTGAGTAATATTCCATTGTATATATATGCCACATCTTCTTTATCCATTCATCTGTTGATGGACACTTAGGTTGCTTCCATGCCCTGGCTGTTGTAAATAGAGCTGCAATGGACATTTTGGTACATGAATCTTTTTGAATTATGTTTTCTCAGGGTATATGCCCAGTAGTGGGATTGCTGGGTTGTATGGTAGTTCTACTTTTAGTTTTTTAAGGAACCTCCATACTATTCTCCATAGTGGCTGTATCAATTTACATTCCCACCAACAGTGCAAGAGGGTTCCCTTTTCTCCACACTCTCTCCAGCATTTATTGTGTGTAGATCTTTTGATGATGGCCATTCTGACCAGTGTGAGATGATATCTCATTGTAGGTTTGATTTGCATTTCTCTAATGATTAATGATGTTGAGCATTCTTTCATGTGTCTGTTGGCAATCTGTATATGTTCTTTGGAGAAATGTCTATTTAGGTCTTTTGCCCGTTTTTGGATTGGGTTGTTTGCTTTTTTGATATTCAGCTGCATGAGCTGCTTGTAAATTTTGGAGATTAATCCTTTGTCAGTGGCTTCATTTGCAAATATTTTCTCCCATTCTGAGGGTTGTCTTTTGGTCTTGTTTATGGTTTCCTTTGCTGTGCAAAAGCTTTTAATTTTAATTAGGTCCCATTTGTTTATTTATGTTTTTATTTCCATTTCTCTAGGAGGTGGGTCAAAAAGGATCTTGCTGTGATTGATGTCATAGAGTGTTCTGCCTATGTTTTCCTCTAAGAGTTTGATAGTGTCTGGCCTTACATTTAGGTCTTTAATCCATTTTGAGTTTATTTTTGTGTATGGTGTTAGAGAGTGTTCTAATTTCATGCTTTTACATGAACCTATCCATTTTTCCCAGCACCACTTATTGAAGTGGCTGTCTTTTCTCCACTGTATATTCTTTCCTCCTTTATCAAAGATAAGGTGACCATATGTGCGTGGGTTTATCTCTGGGCTTTCTATCCTGTTCCATTGACCTATATTTCTGTTTTTGTGCCAGTACCATACTGTCTTGATTACTGTAGCTTTGTAGTATAGTCTGAAGTCAGGGAGCCTGAATCCTCCAGCTCCGTTTTTCATTCTCAATATTGCTTTGGCTATTCGGGTTCTTTTGTGTTTCCATACAACTTGTGAAATTTTTTGTTCTAGTTCTGTGAAAAATGCCAGTGGTAGTTTGATAGGGATTGCATTGAATCTGTAGATTGCTTTGGAGAGTATAGTCATTTTCACAATGTTGATTCTTCCAATCCAAGAACATGGTATATCTCTCCATGTATTTGTATCATCTTTAATTTCTTGCATCAGTGTCTTATAATTTTCTGCATACACGTCTTTTGTCTCCTTAGATAGATTTATTCCTAGATATTTTATTCTTTTTGTTGCAGTGGTAAATGGGAGTGTTTTGTTAATTTCACTTTCAGATTTTTCATCATTAATGTATAGGAATGCCAGAGATTTCTGTACATTAATTTTGTGTCCTGCTACTTTACCAAATTCATTGATTAGCTCTAGTAGTTTTCTGGTAGCATCTTTAGGATTCTCTATGTATAGTAGCATGTCATCTGCAAACAGTGACAGCTTTACTTCTTTTCTGATTTGGATTCCTTTTATTTGTTTTTCTTCTCTGATTGCTGTGGCTAAAACCTCCAAATCTATGTTGAATAAGAGTGGTGAGATTGGGCAACCTTGTCTTGTTCCTGATCTTAGTGGAAATGTTTTCAGTTTTTCACCATTGAGGATGATGTTGGCTGTGGGTTTGTTATATATGGCCTTTCTTATGTTGAGGAAAGTTCCCTCTATGCCTACTTTCTGCTGGGTTTTTATCATAAATGGGTGTTGAATTTTGTCAAAAGCTTTCTCTGCATCTATTGAGATGATCGTGTGGTTTTTGTCCTTCCATTTGTTGATATGATGTATCACATTGATTGATTTGCGTATATTGAAGAATCCTTGCATTCCTGGGATAAACCCCACTTGATCATGGTGTATGATCCTTTTAATGTGCTGTTGGATTCTGTTTGGTAGTATTTTGTTGAGGATTTTTGCATCTATGTTCATCAGTGATATTGGCCTGTAGTTTTCTTTCTTTGTGACATCTTTGTCTGGTTTTGGTATCAGGGTGATGGTGGCCTCGTAGAATGAGTTTGGGAGTGTTCCTCCCTCTGCTATATTTTGGAAGAGTTTGAGAAGGATAGGTGTTAGCTCTTCTCTAAATGTTTGATAGAATTCGCCTGTGAAGCCATCTGGTCTTGGGCTTTTGTTTGTTGGAAGATTTTTAATCAGTTTCAATTTCAGTGCTTGTGATTGGTCTGTTCATATTTTCTGTTTCTCCCTGGTTCAGTCTCAGCAGGTTGTGCATTTCTAAGAATTTGTCCATTTCTTCCAGGTTGTCCATTTTATTGGCATAGAGTTGCTTGTAGTAATCTCTCATGATCCTTTGTATTTCTGCAGTGTCAGTTGTCACTTCTCCTTTTTCATTTCTAATTCTGTTGATTTAGTCTTCTCCCTTTTTTTCTTGATTAGTCTGGCTAATGGTTTATCAATTTTTGCAAAAGAATATATAGCAATGGCCAAAAAGCATATGAAAAGATACTCAACGTCTTTAGTCACTAGGGAAATGTAAGTTAATGCCACCATGGTATACAAATATAAACCCTTTAAAATGGGTAAAATTTTTTTGGTCTTTTTTTTTTTAATTGGAGTATAGTTGCTTTACAATGTTGTGTTAGCTTCTACTGCACAGCAAAATGAATCAGCCACACATATACATATATCCCCTCCTTTTTGGATTACCCTCCCATTGAGGACACCACAGTGCATTAAGTAGAGTTCCCTGTGCTATACAGTATGTTCTCATTTTTTATCTATTTTATACACAGTATCAATAGCATATATGTGTGTCAATCCCAATCTCCCAATTCCTCCCTCCCCACCCCTTTCCCCCTTGGTATCCGTACATTTGTTCTGTACGTCTATGTCTCTATTTCTGCTTAGCAAATAAGATCACCTATACCATTTTTCTAGATTCCACATATATGCGTTAATATACGATAGTTGTTTTTCTCGTTCTGACTTACTTCACTCTGTATGACTAAAATGAGTAAAATTTAAAAAGCCTGAAAACTCCAGGTATTGACAAGAATGTGGAGCAACTGGAACTCTCCTGCATTGCAGTGGGATTGTAAAGTGGCACAACCACTTTGGAAAAGAGCTTGCCAAATTCTGATAAAATAATATACATTTACTCTTTGACCCAGCAATTCAGTTCTTAGGTATTTACCCAAGAGAAAATAAAACATATGTCTTCACAATGAATTGTATGTGAATGTTCATAACAGCTTTGTTGAAAATGGTCAAAACTGGAAACAACCCAAATTTCCATCAACAGCTGAACTGAAAAAATTGTGATATAGCCATAAAATGGAATCCTACTTAGCAATTCAAAGTAATAAGCTACTTCTATATGCAATAACATGGATGAATCTCAAAAATCTTATGTGAAAGAAGATAGACACAAAAGAGTACATAGTATATACTTCTGTTATATGAAACTCCAGAAATGATAAATCTATTCTAGATGATGAAAGCATATTCATGGTTGCCTGAGGCTTGGATTGGGATGCTAATTGACTGAGATCGGCACAAGGGAACTTCTGGGGGTAATGAAAATCTTTTATATTTTGACTATGGTAGTTGTTACTTCCAGGGGATATATAAACTTGTCAGAACTCTTTATAAAGTATACTCAAAATGGGTGAATTTCATTGTATGTAAACTATATCTCAAAAAAATGATTTTTAAAAGAAGCTATGCTTTGCCAAGATGATCTGACAGGTCCTGAATCAATAGGTGTGGTCAGAAGCTTATTGCCACGAGGCTGAGGTAATGCCTGGAAGAGGCAGAACTCTCCATTTTGTATAAGACTAGTACAGGGGTCTGACATACTTCTCCTATAAGTTATCTGTATATTATTGGAAGGACTTGGCCTTGGGCTTAGAGAAACTATTCAAGTGCTTGACATAATAGTGGGCCCTAGATCCCAGATTAATCATATTCACATGTAGTTTTGCCTTCAATTCTGAAAGTGCCTTCTGGTAAGTGGCAGACTTGTCTGGAATCTCAGGCAAGGAAGTGACAGATGGTGTAGGGCCATAGTGGGCAGAGCTAGAGAACTTAGGCAGAAGTGCAAAGTAAGATGAAAAACAAAGGTTTTCTTAAGATCCGAGGCACTTGGATCTCTATCTGTAAAGGCAATAGACCAGGGAATGGGTTATGAGCAATAACACGCTGACAATACTGGGTTTTTTTTGCATGTTATCTTATGAGCATGTTAATTCAATTATCTCTATCCCTCCCAACATGGGATATTTAAAAGAGTTTCCATTTAAACTAGGATAACCTTGGATCTTGTCACCAGTGTAAAGGCCAGAGCATACCACCCAGAGTTCTATGTTATGAAATGCCCTTCCCACTGCCCTTGGCAGGTAAGAGTAAAAGGTGAACCTTCTACTCTTACCCTGGGACCCTGGTTAGTAGGAGTTTCCAATGGTGGAGATGGTACATATGGGCAAAGTGGTTAGCTCTACTTTGGTACATATTCAGAGATTGGTGTGTCCAGGAGTCCTCTGGCATGGGTTCCTCTATTTCTCTAGTTTTGTGAACACATTTGTATTCATGCCCTGAGGCTTATTATTTTTTTAATTTTTAATTTTTAATTGAGGTACAGTTGATTTACAATACTGTATTATATTGTATACCTTATACAATATAGTGATTCAGAATTTTTATAAATTGTACTCCATTTAAAGTTATTATAAAATATTTCTGAATTCCACATTGTACAGTATATCCTTGTAGTTTATTTATTTTATACATAGTAGTTTGTACCTCTTAATCCCCTATCCCTATCTTGCCCCTCCCCTCCCATCCTGAGGCTTATTATTTCTGAAAAAATAATACTATTCTGACTGATCCATCTAGTAGTTTCCCCTGAGACTCTCTGAGAACTCAGACTAAAGGGCCTATTCTTTCTAGTCAACCAATGGCACTATAAGCTGTCTCCTAACTGGTGGGGCTACTGAAAAAAAATTATTGCCTAAGAGAATCGAGCTTGCCAGACTCTTTTCATGTTCTGTCAGAATTGGGTCTCTAGAGTCCTTCCTAACCTGGGGTTGCACATTGCTGGTGAAATTTCCCATGAATTAAGAGCAACAGGGCAATGATGCTGGTTGAAAGCAAAGGTTCCCAGCTCTCTTCTCTTTGCCCCTGAATGCATCGTGTGGAACACTGGAGGGCACTCTTGTGCTATTAGAAGTTGAGAGCTGTGGGAATCATTAGATGCCGCAATAACTGTGTGGGATGCAGAGAATTTTGCTCAGCCTCCTGAAGGGTTTATCAGAGGGTGCCACCAGGGCCTGGACTGGGTTTGGGGACATAAGGAAAAAGATTAAATACTGATTAGGAATTCAGGCAATGGTGGCTTAACTTTTTAGGCAGACCTCACTGGGCCACGGGCATGAGAGGAGACATTAAAGAAGTCAATCAAAAGGAATATATACTTTCAACTATCATCTGCATGCAGATTCGCAAATGTATATTTCCAGATTTTTCTTCTAAGCTTCATACACACACACACACACACACACACACACACACACACACATAACATACATACACACAACTGGCTACTTGATATATAGCCAATTGAATCAGACACCTTAAACTCAAAGTTTCCAAAAGGGAACTAATATTTTCCTTACTCTCCTTGCCATCGACTCTCCTCACATTTCCATCCCACGTCAAAACCCCTTCTTTGCCTCCCAGACTTAATCATTTCCCAGTATTCCCCATCTCATTAAACAGCACCACCTTGTTCAAGTCATCAAACTGGTGGTATCATCTCTGACACATTCTTCCTTCTATCTTCTTTTTCATTCAATTACCTCTTCCTGTTCATTCTATTTCCTAAATATCTCTTGAACTTACACAATTTTCCACATTCCTCATTCCTGGCTACCATCTCCTCTCACTTGGATTACTGCAGCGACCTTATAGACACTCTGCCCGCATCCTGTGTTGATTCCTCCCATTTATTCTCCACCCAGCATCCAGACTCTATCTAAAATCTAAATCTAACCATGTTACTTCTCTGCTTGAAAACGTTTAATGGCTGTTCTTAGCCTTCAGGATGCTGTGTAAATGCTTTAGCATAGGACTCCTTCATGTTTCTTCTGGACAATCTGTTCTGTGCTATGTACTATGTACTATGTTGGAGACATTGGGGATGAATTCATAAATGAAACGTATACGGTCTCTTCTTTCATGAAGCTTAATTATTAAAGTCATAACGTATTTGGAGCTTACAGTATAGTGGCACAGAAGGCCATGCATGATCTGGTTCCTGCTCCAGCCTCTCATCTTGCCATTCCATCCTCTGCCCTATCTTGCCATCTCTTCCCTACCCCTTCAAACCCTATAGTGCAGCCAGGCAGGGCTACTTCCGGTTTGCCCATGCTTCTGTTTAATGCTTTCACTCCTCTGAACAGGCTATTTTCGTTCTATGTGGAATACGTGCCACAACTTCTTCATCCAATAAAATCCTGTTCATCCCTCAAAGCTCATTTCACATGTCATATCTTACAGGCAGCCCTCCCTGGTACCTTTATCCTCTAAGCCTGTGTTAGGTGTCACTATAATCCCATAGAATCTTGTGTTTATCTCCTTTACAGCATTTTACATACTGTATTATAATTGTTTGCTGCTTCTTTGTCTCTCCCTTTTTGGTGAGAATCCATTTCACAGAAACCTTACCCCGGAGTAGAGGGCCACATTAAGTTGCTCATGTTTGCCATCTCTCAATTTCCCTGTTGCCAGCTAGTGCTGACTCAAGGGCTTTAGCCCAACTGTAACCTGTGGCTCTTTGTTCAGTGTCTTTCATTTCAGCTATTTCTTCCAGCACTCTTCTTTAGAAGTGCCAGGGATAGACCAATAAAAAGCTGGGGAAGAGGTTCATCTACCTGCCTTTCAACATTCCATGCTGGGGATACTTTACCCATACACTAGAAATTGAACAATGATGATGCAGGACTGAAAATGGCACTCCCTCATCTCTGACTTTCTAGACAAGCCCTGGGGCACCCAGTTATTCTCCAATCTGGATTTTCAGGTAGACATACAGTGACTTACTGTACTGAAAAGACTAAAGATGAAAGCAGACTTCACCATTTCAATTACAGTGTCACACCCTTTGGTTTATGTAGGGTTCCAGTTATATTTTAATATTTCTTGAACGATGGTCTACATGACCTCCTTGAATTGGGACAAAAGTTATGTTTGAATTATATACTCAAACTCCCGTGGATACCCCCATACCACCTTCTGTTTCAGTTGATTCCATCTAGTTCACCATGAGAGCAACCAATTTTATGTCTGCCATTAGAAGTAAATCGGTGTTTAGATAGTTGTATTTCTGGGGTCCAGCTACTCAAGCCAATGCATTCAGAAAATGCTGGTAAATTTTTGACAATTCTAGAGTGGAAGTGCTATGTAATATCATAGATATTAGTGGTTATTTAACCTCGGTACACAGGAGGGGCACATGATTCAGCCTGGAATGAGGATAGAGAGTCACACTCAGCACTCATTGCTCTAGTTCCTATAGCACACTGCTGTGTTTTTCCTTGTTACTTACTGTTTACGTACATGCATGTAAGCATGCACACACACAAACACACATGTGGATACCAGAAAAGCCAGAAGGGCCCATTTTACAGTGAAACACAACCACGAGGTTGTGTTTACTACTGTGCATAAATGCTTAAAATTCATTATCATGCGCAGGTGCTTTGCACTGTACACTAGCAGGAGATGAAGTTAAATAACTCTACTGGAAAAGTGTTAGGCAGTGATAGTCTGGGCCAGATGTGCCTCAAGGGCAATGAAACACTGAGAGCCGGGGGCAAGTGGCATAAACCTTTGTAGGACTAGAGTAGAGATATTCCTTGCTGTAGCTTACCTGTCCCTGGCCCTGAAATTAGCCTTGTGGATTGTTTTTTTTTTTTTTTTTTTTTTTCTTCTGTTAGTTGAAATGAAGCATTTAGGTCCTGGGTAAAGAAATCAGATTAACTGCCAAACGCAGAGTATGCTAGTCCCCGGCCAGCTGTATACAGAAACATTTATTTTCTTCCCATTGCCTTCTTTTTTGTATTACGACAAATGGACATATAACCATTCAGCAGTGTATGTGTGAGCTCCCCTTTTGTACTCGGGTTCCCTTTTGTGTGAGTGACTGTCCAGAGATAGCCAGCCTTGCAGAGTGGCAAAGCTTCCTAGGACGGTCCTAGGAAGGCCCTGTCCCTCTTCTTCACCTCTCTAGGAGTGACATACTTCCGTTTTTAGTTACCCCTCACCTTGTCTCAGGCCTTTGAGGTAGACAGGCGGCCATGGCTCACGGGCCCAGCCGCTCCGCGGCATGTGGGATCTTCCCAGACCGGGGCACGAACCCGTGTCCCCTGCATCAGCAGGTGGACTCTCAACCACTGCGCCACCAGGGAAGCCCGTGGATTGTTTTTTGAGCTGTTGTTTACAAAAATGTTTTAAAATTATTTATTTAATTAATTATTTAAAAACAGTTTACATTCATCTTAAACTCCATAAACATTCAGTCAGCTGCTCTTCAAATAGTGAGGTGACTGGGTGCTCTTGTCCTGAATGTCCTTGAAATCCGTAGGCTAACAAAAGGTCTACCTGCTTTTACCTGAAATGTATTCCTAATTTGTCGCTACAAACTCCTTGCTCCTTCTGTCATAGCCAAGCAGACTCTTCACACTTGTTAAAGGTCTCCACCATGTGGAGAGCAGCCTTGTGAATATTTGAGGGTGAGATGAAGTTAGGACCAGTATTTGATAGACCACTTTTCTCTCTTCCTCTCACAACCCCATTTTGCTACATTCTGGGTAAAGTGGTTCCACACTACAATCAGGAAAACATAAACATGGAGAATGCCATTGAGCCTAGTTCTAGCTTCGGCAGCAGAATATTCTAGAATACCTGATTGAAAACACTGTCAAAAGCACCTAATAAGGTCTTATCAGAGGTCTTAATAATTTAGGGCCTTAGGGCTGATGCTGAAGGGAAATTTTGGGAAATCCCTGATAGTTTGGATCTCTTTTCATGCACAAGCTATTTTGTACGCCTAACTCAGGTTATCACTTAAAGTTGAACCCTAGTTCTGGAAAAGTGATCCCTTGGAGCAACAACCTAGTAGATTTCTGAGGAAAGAACCCTAAACATGTTACTTTGTTAAAGGAACCATATTGGATTTATTTAGAATAAAACAGTAAGCTATTTTGATTCTGTCTATACACCTATAACCCAAGGAAAGCCACTATGTGGCAGGATTTCTGTCATTCACAGGATGTAACTAGAGGCACAACCCCATACCAAAGGTTATTTGTAGGGCAGTCTCTGTGGACAGCCATCCAGTTTGGCAGATACCATTTCAGGGACAGCTGCCTATGATGCAATTAGAGGGGTCTTGGCTGCTATGATTTTCCTTTTGGAGGAGCTCCTTAAGTGATGGGACTCAAGGGGCTTCTTCCAATTCATACTTTTTCAGGTAGTTGATGTGAGGCATGACTGGGACAATATGAATATAACATATTCACATATGACATATAGAATGATATGATATTTATTTGTATATACAATATGGCAGCAATCATTAAACACATGATTTGAGAAGCCATCTTTATATGGTATGGTTTTATCTGCTAGCCAAATACAATCTGATTTCAGGGACAGCCTCTGCTCTTTGTGTGAACCAGGTGCCAGCTGACTCATTGGTGGACAAGAAGAGGGGAGGGTCCTCCAAAGCATGTGACCTGAAGCACGTAGGGTACTTAAAGCACAATGGCTTATTTAGATATATTTGAGGAGTCACCTATCTATAATGTATGAATGTATGTGTGTATAATGTATGTATGACTTCAGTGTAAAGAAGGCAGGAGTAGCTTGTGACATATGAAGCTAGCCCTGGAGGGGACAGCAGAACCTGGCAAAAGGACTACATGAATATTGAAGCAATAACAAAGATACTAATAATATCAGAAACAACGAAAACAGAACTAGCCACCATTTATTGAACACTTACTATGTACCAGGAAGTATTCAAACCACCTACCTTCTATACATTTTTTCAGTATTTCATTTTAAATATTACAACTTTGGAAAATAGGTATGATCCTCAGTTTATACAGTAAGAAACTAAGGCTCAGTGAAGCTAACTATGCAAAATCATGCAGATATTAAGTGGCAGAGCTAGGTTTAGAGCCCAGGACTGTCTGACTCCAAAGTCCATGCTTTTTTCATTAGACTGCTCAAGTTTCAAGAATACACTATAAGCTTCAGATGCATTTAGTCCTAAGCTTTTTTTTTTTCTCTTGGCTTCAGTCAGAGGAAGGATCGCTTATAGCTATCAGCTACAGAGTGGAGTAATTAAGAAGGATCTTTAGGAAGAAATACAACGATTCAAATAAACTAAAATCCCATTTAGTCACCAAGTTTTCTCAAATCTATCCTCAACCGAATGTCTCTGTAGTTCTCTCTAATCCATTTCCTCCACTCTGTGCCCACTTTGGGTAGGTCCTCTCATCTATATTATTGAAAAAACTCCTTAAATGGCACCTTTGCCTCCAATATCTCTTCCCAATCCATCCTCCGCAGATATTCCCTAGAGAGGTTTTCAAAACACGAATGTGATCAAATCATTCTCATGCTCAGAACCCTTCAATGGATCTCCATTGCCAAAGGAATGTGAGAACATCAACTCTTAGGTCCCTGATTAACTTTGTCAGCCTCAGTTACTATGCTTTCAGCCATAACAAACTCCTATAGTTTTTCAAGCACAGCATACTCTCTTGGGACATTGGAATTCATCCCTCTCTCAATTTCACGTGAATTAATTAAACTCTTCCTACACATAGGCCTTATTCAGGCCATCTTTTACTACATGTAGACTGCTAAATATTGCCAAGACAAGATCTCACACCTTTGTGAATTTATGCTTCTACATATTTGTGGCTTTTAGGCTCTCGTTGACCCTCCATGTCATGATGATGTGATGTTTTCCTAGACTGCTCTCTTCTCCATTTCTCACAATAGCTTACTGGAACCTCCATGAGCCTCTCCTTATCTTCTCCTTCATCATTTCTACCTTCACTCTCAGTACCTGACTTCTCTAATACTCCAAAAAATAGAAGTCATCAGGTTAGGATTCTTACACTTCCTGTCCCCTCCTCCTACAAACAGTTTGATTCATCACTGGCTCCTTCCCTCCTGCCTTGGTGGAAAAGAATCCTCATTATGCCTAAGAAAAATTCTTCTACCTGTGCTGTGGATTCCATTTCCTTTTATTTGCTGTAGAATAAAATAATTTACTTTGTTTTGTATTAACACCTCACTTCCCTTTTCTACTGACTCTTTTCCCTTATCCTGTAAGCATGTTCAAGTTTTTTTTTCCCCACTATGCTATCCCTTCTCTGGCTATCACTTTTTATCACAGTTCAACCTCTTGAAATATGTAGTAATCACTAGCTATAGTCTTCACAAGTCAGGAAAAGTCTGTATGAAAAAGAGAGATTCAGGGACTAATATGTGTGGATGATAGGTTTATGTTGAAGGGAGGAATAAAAATGGATGTTAGGAGGGGTAGAGAAAGGAGTAAAGGAAAACAGTAAAATGGAAGTGCAGCAAAAAAAAGCTGGGGTAAACTGAAGGAAAAAGACAATGTGGAGTTGCTACATAAAACATCTACAGAGTGGGGAAAGAAAGACCATAGAGACATATACAAGAGAATAAATACTACAGATTTCCTGAAGATGGACTTCAAGACACAGAAGTACAAGGAATAAAGAAATCGGTAACAGAAATTTAGATTGATCAAAGAGGAATAATATCTGTTTGCTCCTTTCTCTCCTTTCAATTTTAACTCTTTCCTATATCCGAAACTATACTTTTTTCTGCCTCTAAGAAAGAAGCTCCCACCTGCCTTCTTGTCAGAGCTAACATATACAGGTTAACTGATTTCACTTCCTCTTGATTTTTCAGGATCTTGCTTTAGTAGTTATCCTCATGTTCCACGCTACCAATTTTATTATATAAATATATAAATATATATATCCCAATTAGTACCAAACTCCATTCCTTATGCTTACAATCATACAGAGGATTCTCCAATTTTAAGATCACTCATCCCTTAATCCTGATAAATTCATGAGCTATCTCATTTCTTACCTTCCCTTTATCACCAAACTTCACTAAAGAGTAGTCTACAATTGCTGCCTCTGCTTTCTCACTCCCCCCCCCCCCCACCGTCTGCCTTTCGCCCCCTCCTTTTTCCTGAA
>NW_006789838.1:100397-107257 GCF_000442215.2 Lipotes vexillifer | reverse complement strand
CCCTCCCTCCTTCTCTCTCTCTCTCTCTCTCTCTCTCTCTCTCTCTCTCTCTCTCTCTCTCTCCCCCCCCTCTCCTTTCCCCCCCCCCCCCCCCCGCACCGTCTAGCTTCTGCACCATCCTGTCTACTGAAATACCTTATTTGAAGGTTTCCAATCACTTCCTAATTGCCAAATCTAATACTTCTTAGAACACATTTTCATCTGTATCTCTGAAACATTCAGCACTGTTAATCACCCCCTTCCTTTAAATTCTATATTCCTTTGGCTTCAATATTTCAGTCTCTGGATTCTTCTTCTAACTCCCATACAATGCTTTTTCTCCTTAACCTCCCATCTTTCTCTTCCTACCCCTGTGGGTATTCTCCATGGAAACTCCTTCTGACCTTTTCTCTGACTTTAGGCATGGTGATTTCACTCACCCCTATAATTTTAACTATTCTTTCTATGTGGTAGAATTTCAATCTTTATGTTCAACAAACCTTCATATCCATGTTTTTGATGAATAACTTGATTTGGATGGCTTTCAAGCACCTTATGTTCACTTATATCCAAAGCTGAGCCCATTTCCCTTTGACCAAAGCCAGCAGCTCCCCTTCCTTCTTTCCTTTGTTAACAGCGTTGCTCTCTTCCTACTCATCCAAATAAAACATTTTGGACTTATCTTTGATTCACTCATTCACTCTTCTGGTAAAGATTTGAGAGTCTACTTTGTTACTTCTTTTTAAACTTCCAATGGCTTACTCTTTCCTATAGAATAAAAGATAAACTTCGTAGGTCAACAATATGCTCTACAGCATACCCCCACCGTACCTTTCCTGATTTATGACCCTTGCAGCCCATCCTTCGGCCAACAGGAACTAGCCATTCTGAAAATACACGCTATGACATGCTACACCCTATTTACACTTGTGTGCGTTTTTTCCCTGCCATTTGGAATATGATCATATCCCATACCATTAAATGCTATCCATGCTTCTAAACGCAGCTCAAATTCTTCAGTGTTCAAGAAATATACTACATTTCTTCTTACCCATAGTTAATTTATCTATTTACTTTATATCCATAGCATACTGTTGTTTGCTTATAGTACACGTCCATTATTTACATGACATGGCTTTGTTTGATGTTCTTGTTATTGAAAAGGAGAAAGAGACTACAACAGAGAGGAAGATTTTTGGTAAAATATCACCATGCAAACGTTTGAAAGATAGGAGATCTGAATTGGAGGGCATGATCAAGGATGTCAATTAGGGAGAAGAGCTTGGATTTGTAAATTAAGGATGTGCTGCCCTTTCTTCATTCTTCTTATATAAAGTAGAGTGGTTTTGGAGTGGAGGGACATTTCAATTACATCTCAGAAAAGGGAAAAGGGCCAGAGATAATTGGAAATTGACCAGTGAAGCTGAATACTTAGAAAATTGTGTGCAAAAATGTAACTTGAAAGATTATTTGGAAGCGTATGCTAACACTTTGCAATATGCTTACATAAAAGGGAAGTGATCCAGTAGGGTTGACTGGATTTATATGCAAGAGACAGTAGAGGTCTGACATATAAAATGAAAGATAGCACTTTTTCTGATCGTGCAAAGGTAATAGCCTAAATTAATTTCTTAAAAGCTTGGAAATTTGGCAGAGGTAAATGGAGGATGAGCAAATTCATATAAGAGAAGGCATTGAAAATGATGAGGAATGGTCAAGGGGAGAGAAGCCCAGCTTTCATTTCAAGCTGTCAGAAAGGATTGGTACAGATGAAAAAATAATTTGAAGAAAGCTCTCAAGGAAAGAAATGAAGCCAAATGCTTTGAAGAGAAAAATAGGTATTTTGAATTTTAGAACAAATTAATGTAGAGCACAGGAAAAAAATAAAGAAATTAGAACAGAAATAGGGAAAATCAAAGAGCAAGTGACAAATGTCTGCAATAGACAGAAAGTCTGGGTAATACAAGGAAGAAGCAAAGGCAAGCAAGTCTACTGGCATTTTCTCATGTGCATGAAGAGAAGAATGTTGCCACATGCTTGAGAGGTTATAGACAGGTAGGTTAAGGTGACTTTAAGTCAGTTATGAGAGTCCTTTATGGATTTATAATGCAGGAAAGGATATAGCCTAATATGGGGGTGTGAAAAAACAAGCAACAAATGAAAGAGTGACTCAGCAACAGACTTCACAGCTCAAGTGTGAGTGAGCATCATGAACAAGTTGTTGATGAGAAAACATGAATCTGCTGCCTTATGGATGCAGCACAATGGAAAATCTACAAGCTTTGGGGTTAGAGATGGGTTTTAGTCCTACTTTTACCTTAGGCAAATTTTTCCAGCTTCCAGATCCTTGAATTTCTCATCTGTAAAGTGACTTCACACTGTTGTGAAGCTCAAATGAAACAATATTTGTGAACATACCTTGAACAAAATTTAGATATTATTATTCTAGGACTTTTATTTGCATGGGCTGAGCAACTATTTATTTGTGGGTTTCTTTCTTTCCTCCCCCATCTTTATTGAGATACAAGTGACATGTAACCTTGTGTAAGTTTAAGGTGTACAGCATAGTGATTTTATATATGTATATATTACAAAATGATTATATCTGTGGTTTCTGTGGTATATGGGATAAGAAAGAAATGACCAATATGATAAAACAAGGTGGGTTAATGGCATTTGAGCAAAGAAAAAGAAACTGGGAGTCACTGACATTACTAAACACTATTTTTAGAAATCTTTTTATTAAGGCTCATGGTGGCACTATTCATAATGCATGAGATGCAACACTAGGTCTAAACGAGTGACAGGTGATCAGTGAACTTCAGAGATCATATGAGAAGCCAGAGGATATTTATTATCTTTAAATAAACACATTTTGTTTGAACAAAATGCAATTTTATATGCCTTACAGAGCTATTCTGGGTCAGAGAAAGGGCTGTAATATATGAGTAAAACACACAACTAAGTGACTTTGAACCCTGCTCTCTTCATATTTCTCTGTGCTCACGGAATGTTAGGAAAGAAATGAATGATGTTGTGGATGAGATCACCCAACCCCAAGGCCCCTTATTATATTTGTGCTAAAGATCTTGCTTCTGAGAAAATGAATGTTGAATGTGAATGAAATTGCATGTAAAAACGAAAAAGGAAGGTTTACTCTAATGACCCAAGTTTCTTCCAAATCCGTATTGCTACAGCCTTAGTTTGGGTCTGCATCAGGTCTCAGATTATTGTTAGCAGCCTCCTAATTGGCCCTATGTCCAATCTTCTATCTCGTCAATCAGTTTTACACATTTGCTGTAAAACTGAGTTAAAAACAATTCTGGGGCTTCCCTGGTGGCGCAGTGGTTGAGAGCCCGCCTGCCGCTGCAAGGGACACGGGTTCGTGCCCCGGTCCGGGAAGATCCCACATGCCGCGGAGTGGCTGGGCCCGTGAGCCATGGCCGCTGAGCCTGTGCGTCCGGAGCCTGTGCTCCGCAACAGGAGAGGTCACAGCAGTGAGAGGCCTGCATACTGCAAAACAAACAAACAAAACCCCCACAATTCTGAACATGCTACTAATCTGCCCAAAATTTTCAGTAGTTACCCACCACTTATAGCAGGGCTCAGAAAAATTTTTTCTGTAAAAGGTCAGACAGTAAATGTTTTAGGCTTCACAGGCCACGCACAGTCTTTGTCAATAGTCTTCTTAGTTGTTGTTGTTTTTTTTTTACATCCATTAAAAATTTGAAAACCATTCTTAGCTCATGGGCTATACAAGCCAACAGCTGGCTTTGGCCTTTTAGGCTGTAGTTTGTTAACCTATAGAATAAATAAAGTGCAAGCTCCTTAATATAGCATTGCAATCTTCCCATAATTTGGCCTTCTGCTTTCTTTTCAAGTTTTATATTTTGCTAAAACACTTCCCACACCCTCTGCTGTGGGAATTGAATTGGCAGTATCTGGAAGTACAGCAAACTGGGTTTTATACGTCTGTACTTGTTCACATTGCATCCACTAAAATTGTCCTTCTTTATCCAACTGGCAAACTATTCCTCTCTCAAGACTCTACTAAAAGTGTCATCTCTTCTATTAAATATTTCCTGACTGCCAAGTTAGAACTGGTCTTTGTAACTTGTACAAATACGGATTGCAGTATCTGTAGCACTTCACTATGCTTATTTACTCCCCAACTCAAATGTGAGCCTCTCAAAGGCAAGAAAATGACTTACCTGGATTGTATTCCTAACATACGGTAGCCACTTTTTAAATCTTTATGGAATGAATGACCCCAGGCCTTCTGTTAGCAAGTCATTCAACACCAGCACTAACATAAAAAGCAGTCCTCTGAATTGTGCATGACCCATACATAGAAGCAAGTTACTACATTTTTAGTCTCTAGAAAAGCTCCCTGAGTCTCACTCTTACATCTTGTGGAGATTTCCTCATACACCCAGCAGGTCATGAGAGTGGTTACACAGATCCTCATGGCAGATTTTTTTCTTTGATCATTAATGCCATCTTACAGTGCCTGTGCTTTTAGAATCCAAATGGGGACTCAAAACCTATCTTCCAATAAACATACTTTAAAAAATTCTCCTAAGGCCTTTAGTATTATTAGTGATAGAATGATGACCTAAATAGGTGTTGGTGAACTGCCCTTGGAATGTTGCTATCCTGTCTCAGTGGGGAAAACGTGCTCAGAGTTCCAAGCTGATGACTTATGAGTTAACTTTTGGACATAACTCATTCCTAAGTTTGAGGCTGTCTCTACTTAAAATATATCAAGCATAGGTCAGAGGAACTGGAATAGGAGTCAACCAGATTAAGAGTAAAGCCATAAAAGTGAGAGCCAAAGGGAAATATGATATTACTGTGTTTCTAAAATTAGAGAATGGGCTGGTGAGGCTCCTCATTGCACACCCTGGAGAAAATGATGCATAAATGAAATTGATTTTAGAAAACAAAGAATAGGAGTATTTGGAAGCTTTTAGAAAATAGCAATAATATCTACATTTATTGAACACTTACTATGTGCTAGGAACTGCTCTAAGAACTTTAAATAGACTATCAATTTCATTTTTCCAATGGCACAATAAGAAGGGTACTATTATTATCTTTATTTTATGGGTGGGGAACTTTATCTTTATGGGTGGGGAACACAGAGCAGTTATTTGCCAAAGATGCCATAGCTAATAAATAGTGGAGCTTAAATTTGAACCAAAGCTTTCTGAATCCATTGCCCACAATCCAAATAGCTTCAATTATATACATGGAACCACCAACAAAGTGCAGTGTGGAATATAATTACATTATATTATACCTTTATAATATATTTTATATAATTTATATATTTACTTTAAATTTATTTTATTTAATTTTTATTAAATATTTAATTTAATTTACTATTAATTTATATAATATATATTTAGATATATTACACATAATATATCTAAATATATGTATACATGTATATATATAATTTGTCAGATAATATACCTTCAGAATAATCAACCTTTAGAAAGTGAAGAAAAAGGCCAAGGATAGAAAATATTGTGACCAGATAGTCATCTACCCAAGAGAAGGCTCTGGGAATAAAGGAAATTTTGGAAGCAAGACATAACTACCTTCTGAATGTGCTATGGCAGAAGGTTTCTGGAGTCAATCAACTTAAGATGAGAAAAAGAATCAACAAGTTACCATAATACAAAGTGTAAAATAAATGTTGCTTGACAATGATAGAAACTGCATATGGCATCTTATTAAATTGGGAAAAAGGAGAAAAATAATCACAATCTTGGCCATGAACACTTTTGAGTAGAGCAGAAATGCTGAAGCTCATGAATGTGTATGAGAAGTGGGAGTAGAGATGGCCAGAGGGTCACTAAAGCACATCATGGAAAAGAAGGCAGAGAAATAGAAGAAGGCAAAAGAATAACAATTTCAGTTTAGACATTTCTATAAGAAATCCTGGTAACATGAATTATCTCTGGCAACATTCACTTGTTTATAATCACATTTTGATTATTAGTGGTGAGCAATACAGTAGAGGTGTAAATACCTCCTAAACATTTGCGTTTTAAATAAATAAAATAAATTTATTAAAATTTTTTTCTCAATTATGTTTATTGATTACTTTTAGGCGAATGTTAAAATTATTCAGGTAATTATTCGAATTTCTTTTCTGTAGGAGACAAGGCGTTTTTGGTTTAAAAAAATTGTCATAGGGGCTTCCCTGGTGGTCAGTGGTTGAGAGTCCGCCTGCCGATGCAGGGGACACGGGTTCGTGCCCCGGTCCGGGAAGATCCCACGTGCCGCGGAGCGGCTGGGGCCGTGAGCCATGGCCGCTGAGCCTGCGCGTCTGGAGCCCGTGCTCTGCAACGGGAGAGGCCGCAACAGTGAGAGGCCCGCGTACCGCAAAAAAAAAAGAAAAGAAAAAAAAGAAATTGTTATAATGGAAATTTAATGTTTTCAGAAACAAATGTTGGTTGAGAAAATATTTATTAATATGTATAATATGCAAACTATTTTAAAATAAGAAATTATAAGTATAAACTAGAATAATTTATTTAAAAACACTTTTTAAATGATAAAGTGTTTTACAAACAAAAGATATTTCTTGGCATGAGATATTATCACCTAAATGTGGGAAGTGAGAGGTCATTTGTCTATTAGGTTCAAAATTGGGTCAGACATCTATAAAATGTGATGTGAGGAGCAAATGCTATATTATGGTTGCATAACCACTGTCCTATATATGAATTCTATCTATCTTGTGTGGCAAATACAAAGATGTTTGGTTGCAAAAATCTTGTGGTTTATATCCCAGAAAAGAAACTTCTTCCTGATGGGCTACTATGGCTGTAGCAGTCACCTTTCCCTACCTCCTCCTATTATTCTCT
>NW_006789838.1:88992-100336 GCF_000442215.2 Lipotes vexillifer | reverse complement strand
ACTATTATTCTCTTTGTGAACTATTTTGCACACATTCATGGCTTTAGCTCTTAATATGGCTTGACAAAATGTTAACATTCATGGTAGACTTGATGAGTGCCTAGTGATGACCACGGAAAGAATGCTCGCTAAGATTTTTGTTGTTGTTGTTTGTTTTTAAAAACATAAATTGAAATTTTATGGACTGAGTTTTCATTTTTATTCTTGCACATTGGAGAGGCTTATAAAGAGAGCCATTAGGATTTTTCATTTCCTTTGGCTAACTTCCTGAGTGCACCTTTTACATCCTTATTTCTCAGAGTATAAATGAAGGGATTTAACATGGGGGTAACTGCTTCATAAAATATTGAGATGACTTTGTCTTCTTCCTGATATTCCTTTGACTGAGGTTTCAGGTACATTTAGATGACTGTCCCGTAAAATACGGTGACCACAGTTACATGGGATCTACAAGTGGAGAGGGCGTTAAGTCTGGCCTCCGCAGAACGTATCTTCAGCATGGCAACAACAGTGCAAAAGTAGGAAATGAGGATGAAGGTGAATGACAGAGGCAGTGTGAACACACTGATAACCAGACCCAGAATTAGACTGACAGGGGTGTCTGAGCAGACAAGCTTCAGCAGGGCCTGGATCTCACAGGTAAAATGGTTGATGATATTATGCCCACAATAACGAGCAGGGATTGCAATGATTGGTGTGACTGCTACTAAGAAGGCACTGGCCCAGGTTCCCAAGGCCAACTGTATGCAAACCCGATTGTTCATAATGATGGTATAACGCGGGGGATTGGAGATTGCAACAAACCTGCCATAAGCCATGATAGCAAGGAGACACTGTCATCCCCAGAAAGAGGGATGTGGTCATCTGGGCATAACAGCTGGTATAGAAAATGATGCAGAAGTCCCTGAAGCATTGGGCCAACATATATGGCTCCGAGCTGATGGAGTAACAGATATCAAGGAAGGATAAATTACTGAGAAGAAAATATGTAGGGGTATGAAGTCGAGAATCCCATCTCACTACAACAACAATAGGTTGTTCCCAAACATTGTGACCAGCTGGAAAAACAGCAGTCCTAAGAAGAAGGCAGCCTGGATTTGAGGCTGTTGGGAAAATCCAACAAGGATGAATTCAGTCCCCTCAGAGGCATTGCCTCTCTTTAGACTGCCCATTTAATTGTCTCAAGTACTAGGAAAGGAGACAAAACATAATGTCACCTACATGAGGAAAATAAGAAGAGTAGCATCTCAATAGCCTGTTAAGAGTTCCTGTTCTGCAGCTCTGATTATTGTGTGTCATTTGTTTTACTGGGTTAGACTCAGCTGTTCAAGTATCCAATGGTGGAAATATAGGTTTTCTCTTTGCTTTTCTGTCTTGTAGAACTGTATATCAGGAAAGGCTTATTAAGTTGTTTGGACTGTTAGATACTTATATTTGATTAAGTAAGACAGTCATTAACAGTGGGTTAAACAGAATTATTGCTCTCATAAAGGGGCGTAGCTAGATGATTGACTTTATTCTTGACCAAAAAAAAAAGAGGCAAATATGCTACATCTCCCCACCTAAAATGCTCGTTTATAGTCGACTTTATTTAAGCTGGTTCTTTAATTAGCAAGTAATAATTTTTTTTTTACAACTGGATCATTGAGCTTAAACTTGAAAATTACTTGGAATATTACTCAGCAAGTAATAAGTTTTAAGTTTAAGCTCAATGATCCAGTTGTGAATGCTTGAAATACTTCAAATACTTCTTTGCTTTTCAACCTTTTTTTTTTGGTTGTTGTTCTTATATGTCATATTAAAACCACCTATGCATGTTAAGTTAGACAGTGTATATGTAGCTAAAGCTATCAGTCAATTCAATGGAAAAACATCACTAGCCAAAATGACATGAAATAAACCAAGCGACTGGTGGATTTATTGAAATCTCACTCTGGTTAATTGTTCTGACATCCATTTTCAAATGACAGAAACTTACTATGTGCAGATCCTCCCATCTCCATATAGTTCCAAACAAGAGCTTAAATAAAGGGTGATGGGAAAATCTTATTAGATAAAAGGATTTCATGAAGACAACAGTTACCAGAAATTGTGAAGAGGGACAAGGCAAATTTTGGAATGCATGTTTCCAGAAGTGTTTAAAAATAAAAGAAAGAAAAAGATAGAGCCCTGTCAGTTTTATATGCTTTCAGTAGGGAGTAAAACAGATGACCCATTGAAGACTCCTTTGGCTTTAAGTGGCATGGACGTATATACACTACCAAATATAAGACAGCTAGTGGGAAGCAGCCGCATAGCACAGGGAGATCAGCTCGGTGCTTTGTGACCACCTAGAGGGGTGGGATAGGGAGGGTGGGAGGGAGGGAGACGCAAGAGGGAAGAGATATGGGGACATATGCATATGTATAGCTGATTCGCTTTGTTATACAGCAGAAACTAACACACCACTGTAAAGCAATTATTCTCCAATAAAGATGTTAAAAAAAGATTTTCTTATTTAGACACAGAATCAAATGTCTCCTTATTGTATAGTTATATTAGTGCTGCATATAATTAGGTAATTCTTCATGCTCAGTAGGCAGAATGTTGAAATACAGAGCAAAAGCAAGGGAGTCAGCTGGATCAGAGTTTAAATTCTGGTTCAGCCACTAACAAGCTGCATAATCTTGAGAAATTCAGTTTTCTCATGCGTGAAATGGGAATATCACCTAGCCTCTGGCAGGACTGTTCCAAGAATTAGATGAGATTATTTCTATAAAGAACCTAACACAGTGCCTGGCACAGTTATACCACCCAAGAAACTTTAGCTCCCTTCCCACTTTCACACCCCACATAGACCTTTCCTTCAGCTTAGATTTCATCCTTGTAAACATGTGCCGAAATGTTATTTGATCCTACCTTTCCTTGTAAGGTTATCATGTTACCAGAAACAATACCATCTGAAGTTTTCAGTTTGAGTAACAACTAAAGAAAATTTGACTGTGTAAGTCATTCAAATTTGTTCCTGATGGTAGGTGGGAAAAGACATATAAAGAGATGAAAATTATTCACTGACTTAGGGCTGGAGGACAGTAACAGAGAAGTGCACCTCATTCATAACAGAAGCATTTTGCAGTTGGTGACACCCCCACAAATGACTAATCTCCAAGAAGAAATTTGATTCCTTCAACTGCAAGGAAAAGAGGTTTAACACAGGCAGCTGTGGTGATAAATCTTCCTATCGGTTGTGGTTATAAGGTTGGAAAATCTTGAGTTAACTGTGCTGGTGAATCATGCACATTTATTTCTACTTGTTAAATATCTTTTTCTTTTATGTACACAGAGTTGGCTTGTAATAAAGCTACCATGAAAGGTTGGTGTCTAGGAAACAATAAAAAAATTCATTTTCTAGCCTTACAATAATAATATAGTTGCCAGTTCATGACATGCAGTTTTTCTTTGCCTGTGCAAATGTTAGAATGATATTTCTTCTGGAGGTGTCCAAAATTCTGTTACTTTGTTCCCAGCCACAGAAAAATAAATTGAGGAGATGTCCTTTCTGAATACATTGAGATATTTTTAAAGTATTGGTGTTTGCCAAAAGTGTATAGTCTACTTACAGACCAAAAATATTTAGGTAGTATTAAAAGAAGCCACACTTCAAATGCAAGAAGGAACTTTGGAAATTTGGATAATCTTGTGGTGGGTTTAAGAACTTATAACCTCAGACTTGAAGAACAGTTTCCACTTTGGGGATTTAGGAGATATCCCTGCTTTGTAATTAAGTTGCCTAATGCAAATAGGGAGAGAGAAAACAAATAAGGAGGAGGAGACATCTGCTATATTTAGCTCATTAAAATAATGTTCACTTTCCTCCTAACTTGGTTAATGAGCATTTCAGTGAATGTTCCCTATAGCAATGATTCTGGTCAGTAAATATGGTGGTGGTCGGGAACCAGGGCTGGTTTTCCTCAAGGAGAAGCTTTCTTCTGTTTGGGCAGTTCTTCATTTACTTTCTCTTCTGATAGCAAGTTAAATGTCCAGGTAGTGCTATTAAGAATTTATATTGAGGAATTTTGGGGATTAAAATGTACATCATAGTATGATTGTATAACTTAATTTTGTGTTTACTGGGTCTTCCAAAGATATGCTATGTTTGTCAATCCAGTTCTCTCCCAAGTATGATTGTGAGTTCAATTTTTATTTAGTTTTGTTTTTAACTTGAGGGACTTTTGACCCTGTATAATGGAAGTAAGTCTGAGTGTACATTTTGGAAGCTGTGAGCTCCTTGATTTAGCGACCATATCTGAGTCATCTCCGTTGTCTTTGGAACTCTACCTTGCACAGAGGAAACTCTTGAAAGATGTTTGCTGAAATAAAAGCTCTTGATGTCACTTTCACTAAGTGGATTTTTCCATTCAGGTATTTTTATATTGCATTTAATCATACTATCTGTTTTTGGCTATCTGACCCTGAACAATTTTTTTCCTGAAGTTTTTACTTGTCAATTTCTTGGTGCAAAAAAATGTATCGATTGACAGAGCAGTGCTCTGTAGAAAGACAACAGAAAAGGAGAACTTTCACCCAGATAGTCACTTCATATCAGGCTTTTGTGGGTCACTCCTTCCACAGAGGGTTGATGGTAAGGTTCTGCTTATGTGAGATACCCATTCCTCAGGAATTTTCTGTGTGATTCTATCCTAGGGACCTTCTCACACCCATATATAAAAAAATATATTAAACCTATGTGGAAATTCACAAAATGTGAAGGAGAATAAGATGATGAACATTTGTAGTAGCGTACAAATTGAAAGAAATTGCAGTGCCATCAAGGAAATATTTCATGGAGGACATGGTTGATGCTTCCCTAATGAAGATTACAGAACTGGCATAGAGGCAAGCTACAGTAGGAATGTAAAGCTTCAGCTGTCCAGGCATTTGATGGAAGTCTCAGTCTGGTAAAAGCAAGGCATCTTATAAATTTGGTATTTGCCTTGCTGACAATTTCATTTCTCAGAAGGTTAAAGAAGCATTGAGGGGAAATGATGCTGTGGACTTAATTATGATGGAATGGACCAGAATCTTGGGAGAAAATAACCATATCATCTGGGAGTTCATAATAGAAAGAAAGTCTATAGCCAATATTTCCAAAAGAGAAGTTGGCTATGAGACCATAGATATCTTTTCTCTCAATCTTTTAATTTCAAATTTCTTAAAGGCTCTGATGATAGTTTGACCAGAGGCAGAGAATCATGAGGTTTAAGGTGAAAACAGACCTTTTCCACTTCAAGAGCACAGCACACAACATGCAAACAGCCCAGACTCAGATCTCCTGGGTGTAGACAGTACTTATGTAGCAATCTCATAAGGCCTAATTGACAGCAGCTTTCCTGCCTTGTAGTCAGATTCTACTAGACCCATCCCTATAGCGTCCTGATCTGTGTGGCCTAATCTGAAAGTTTACTAAGTACCTGGATTTTATTTATCTTGTGGATATTTTTCTCAGAGCTTTTTGGTGTGTCTATGAGGGAATTCAATATAGGCTTTATAGTCAGGCAGAATCATTCATTTGTCCATTCAACAAATATTTATTGAGTTCATACCATGTGTCCAGTTCTGCTAAAGTTGCTGAGGATACAACAATGAACAAAAAGAGACAAGGCTTACCTTCTTATTTGACTTATACTCTATTGGGATGATAGTGAGAACAAGAAGTAGCAAATAAAGCAATTGATATAGTAATAACTGTTATGAAGGAAACAGAGTGATATGAAAGAGAGTGCTGGAACCAGATTGTTATTATACAATAGATGTTAGCTTTCAAGGAAGGTAATGTCTGAGTTGAGATCAAAAGGACACAAAGGCTCTTGCCTTCCAAGATGGCCCACACTCTGTCTATGGAGCGTGTATCTCCCTGAATAAACCTTCTTTCACTTTACTATGTCTTGCTCTTGAATTCTTGCCTGCACAAGCCCAAGAACCCACACTTGGCGGCCATCCCAGGGACTCAGACATGACTTGGGATGTGACCATCCTCTGGCACCCCACTCTGTTTCCTGCAACATCTTTTCTGGCACCCAATGCGGGGCCTCAAAGGCCATAATCTTGATCCGCCTATTGGGCTATGGCTCCCCTCTGAAGGGTGGCTGGGACTTATCCTGAGCCATGTAGATTCAAGTAGGCCGTTAAGTGGCAGCTGACGTCGCCTGCAGGATCTGGCAGAGACCAGTTCTCTGGCCCTGAAGAAGCGCATGGAGGCCAAGGCTTTTCCTCCTCAGTCTTTCTCATTGTCCTATTGCTCTATCTCTTTGGGCTTGAAAACATCCACCCAGACGACCACCAAACATCCAAATTAAGACTGCGCAGCAAGTAATTGACAACTTGGTTGGGTCTAAAGAACTCCTGCCAGGGGGCTTATCTGGTGGCGCAGTGGTTCAGAGTCCGCCTGCTGATGCAGGGGACACGGGTTCGTGCCCCGGTCCGGGAAGATCCCACATGCCGCAGAGCGGCTGGGCCTGTGAGCCATGGCCACTTGGCCTGCGTGTCCAGAGCCTGTGCTCCGCAACGGGAGAGGCCACGACAGTGAGAGGCCCGCGCACCGCGATGAGGGGTGGCCTCCGCTCGCCGCAACTAGAGAAAGCCCTCGCACAGAAACAAAGACCCAGCACAGCAAAAATAAAAAAATAAAATAAGCAAAAGGACACAAAGGAACTATGTGAAAATTTAGGTGAAGAGATTTCCAGGGAGAGGGAACAGCAAGTGCTAAGACTCTAGGACAAGAACAGGTTTAACTGTTTGCTGAATAGATGGCAGATAAGTGTGGCTGAAGCACAGTGTAGGGTAACCAATCATCCTGGCTTGTCCCAAACTTTCTTGGTTTTATCACTTGAAAGTCTCACGTCCTAGGAAGCCCTTCAAACCCTGTGTGGGACTTAGTATTACC
The DNA here is from genome assembly GCF_000442215.2 of Lipotes vexillifer. NCBI lineage: Eukaryota > Metazoa > Chordata > Mammalia > Artiodactyla > Lipotidae > Lipotes > Lipotes vexillifer. Next base: position 93,414 of record NW_006789838.1, on the reverse strand, counting down.
GTAGAAACTTACTAATGACACTAACTTCACGGAGTATTTTTTTCCAAGTTAAGCATTCTGTAGTCCTTCCATCTCAACTTAGATGATATAGTTAGTTCTAAGACCTCTCAATCACAAACCCAGTACTACTCCTGAGAATATACTTGATTTTTTCCCCCGTGTACTCTTGAAGAGTGGCCCTTTGAACCAGACACCCTTCTGAAAACATGGGATGACCAATGTCCATTATGGAGAAACTACAGATTGTGGCAGCATCCTTCTAATAAGTCATCCTAGGATAGCCAGCTATTTTTAGTAGTATTATGCTTAGCAAGGAAGTAAGTCCACTAGCCCTGATTTTTCCACACAAACTAGTCTCAAACCAGTTAGTCCACTTCCTGTAACTGTAAAGCTGATTTTCTTTCAACCTCAAGGCTCAACTTTACCATTTGCTAAGCAATGCTCATTCTTGTTCAGTTTAGCTCAGAATTCCCTTCCTTTTGAGGTCTTTTTGAATGCTAATTCTGCTATCTGAAACTTTACCTAAGCACTTCTTACTTTCTTTGTGTCATCAAAAATTTGACAAATGTGTCTTTTGGGTTTTTATCGAGGTCATTTGATTAAAATGTTGGACAAAACATGGCCCTGGGCATGTCACTGGAGACCTTCCAACATAGCATTAATTCATTAATCAATACGTTAGGAAAATTTTGTTTAAGCAGATACTAAATTTTAAAACTTCAGGTATACTCTGTTACTCATGATTTGGGATATGGCATGTAATCGTGAAGCCAAAATATTGCCTGAAGATAAAGCCCCTTTTATTTGTCCTTGCAGATTACTGGGAATAATGGATGATAAGATTGGAAATGAGGCTGGAACAGCTGGAGAACAGTAGGCAAATCTAGCATGGAGAAAAAGAGCCCTTAAAGCTGATTCAGAGGTCTTACAATTTGGGAAGGACCAGAAGAGGAGGGGGCTTGAGTATAAATGAAGAGTTAAATGTCTTAGACAGTTACTGAATTCTTTTTTTGTAATGATGCTACAGTCATAGAAAATGTATAAATGACTGGGTGTGATTGTGTTCCAATGAAACTTCAATTACAAAAACACATGGTGAGCCAGGTTTGACTGGCAGGGTGTAGTTTGCCAACATCAGCTTAGATGATCCAGAATCACCCTTGTAGAAATATCCTCATACACAGTCCAGGAATATACAGTTTTCCCCTGCCCTTCCTTCTCTATGCTAAGCTCTTTTATTACTAAGCTTCAGCACTGTAGGTTGGGATTTCTTTAACTCCCTTTTATCTTGGCTTCCTTTCAGGATTATTTCTTCCAACTTTTTTCCTTTATGATCTAGAACAGGGGTTGGCTAAGTTTTTCTGTCATCAGGAATATTTTAGATTTTGGAGGCCATAGGTCTCTGTTGCAACTGCTCACCTCTACCATTGTAGCACAAAAGTAGCTACAGGGATTATGAAAAAGAATGGGCACAGTTGTACTGTAATAAAACTTTACCTACAAAAACAGGCAGTGGGCCGGTTTGGGCTCTCATGCTGAAGTTTTACCAACTGCTGGTCTAGAGGGGATGGTGATTATTCTTGAAATCCTGTCCGATAGCCTAGCTACTACCTTGCATTTGCTTTTTGCATTATACTAATTGGAGATTACCTGTGCCCTACAGGTCACTGCAAATAGTAGTCCCTCAGGCATCTGCAGGTCTTGTGTCCTGTGGCTAACAGCACTAATTTGTGGTTGTCTGTGCCCTCTGAATCCCTCATAGAACTAAGGCCTGGAAACATGCTGTTGATCTCACAGTCCCCAGTCTCAGAATCCTCTGAGAAGGCTGCTTTTAAGCCTACTAGTTTTCATATCCCCTATCCCTAGAGTGAAATTTCTGCCAATCTAATTATGAGGTGATAGCAATTAGCAGGAATTAGCACCCATCATGTAAAAGTTCAGGTTTCTTTCACTGAAACTAATTCATATCCAGAGCATGGGCAGCCCTTTACCAAAACAGTCTAATCTCCTTTTGCACCAGAGGTTATGAGCATCCTTGGATGACTGAAGCCACTGTTGGCAACGGGCAGTTGGGTAGAGCAAATGGCTGAGAAGAGAAACTAGAGCAGGGCAAGGGGGTCCCTGTAAGACGACAAGTCCAAATGACTGTTCCATCTAGAAGAGTGGAAGTCTAGTAAGTATATCCATTGCTTATGTAAAACCACATTTCCTACTTGACTCTAGAATGAGTGCCAGGTTTTCAAATGCATAGAACTCTTATTTTACTGAAATTCTAGAGTAACTGAAAAATGGAATTCTATGTCTTTGCCAAATCTCAAGTCAAGGAACAACTTAGTCTAGATGTCCTGTGGCCAGATTTCTTGTCCTGGTTGTGCCAGAACACCCGGGACTTTCATTTCTCCTGTGTAAAAGCAAGTGACTCTCACTGGACAATTACTCTTTTTAATCAACATTTTTTTCCAATCAACAGAGAAAACATGAAAGCCACAGAAAACTGTAGGTAATTGAACTAAAACCACAGAGAATTGTACTGTTCAGTCATGGTCATTAACAGCTTGGTGGTCTTTCCCTATTCCTATGCCTGTTTTCACAGTCATTATGTCAGACTATAACCTGTTTCCCACTCAAGCATTTTCCCATGGCAGTAGACAGTAGTTCAGGACTCTTCTTGCTCTTTGATTTCAGGTATGCTTGTTTTCTTATGGTCCATGTAAAATAGACCCATCTAAAATCATGGTGAATAATATTTGATTTTTTTTAACCAATAAAGAAGTCAATATAGAGTTTTTCATGGAAAATAAGTGGAAAAATTGTAAAAATAAATTCTTTATAAACTTAGAAAGAATTATTACAATCCTTTATTTACCCTTGTTGGCCCTTGATTGGACTGTACCCTAAAGAACGGTCCAGTGTGGTAAATTAAAGAGCCAATTGTACCATTCCTTTCTCCCCCAGGAGAAGCATATGGTCCCTAAGGCCAGAAGTCAGATTTTATGAAAATTACTGGAGATGAACAGATACAATGTTTTTTATAAAATGGAAGACTCCTCTGAATTAAGGAGTTTAGAATATAACTTTTAGCACTCTGTAAAAAAAATGAAGCAATATTGATGCCATATGGAAAAGAATGAAGATGGCTGACTTTGAGAATGAATTATGGCAGGCCACTGTAAAGAAATTATACTCCAATAAAGATGTAAAAAAATTATACCAGGTTTTGCAGACATGGATAAAAAACCAGTATCTAGAGACCAATAAAGCAACATTGGAAATTTGGACGTTGGCCAAATATTGGATGAGCACCTCCTCATACAAGGTATTGGCCCTTGGCACATAGCACCCCAGGAAACCCAAAACACTGTTGTTGCCTGCAGGCACTCACAGCTGACTTGCACAGGGGAGGGGTGACCCTTGGACACAAGTAACTATAAGGTGAGGGGCAAAGTGGTAGGTATCCTTGCAGAGAGGCATCTGAGGTGTTATAGGAATTTCTTTCTTCTGTTGACCTGGAGCAGTGTCCCAGTGGATCATTCCACACCAGGAAAGAATCCTTGGGCTGAGCAGTGTCGTGTATGAACACAGAACATGCAGTAGCAGTAGGTTTTTCCTTTCCATTTCATAGAGACCTGAAGTGAATTCCAAATGTAACTCAAAAGCAGCAGCACCTTTAGTAAATGGGGAGAGGAACTCTCCAAAGTCCATTTATTAAAACGGCCAGGGAAGGAGTGGAATCGCACCTGCCAGGGGACACAGTATCAAAGGTTTTAAAGTTGCAAAGGGAAATCAGTTCAAACCCTCCAGGATTAGGTCCCAGAGATGCAATTAGAAGGCTGTTCACATGAAAGAGTTCAGGAGTATTTACAAAAACAGGCCCAAGAGAAAGAGTTTATTTCTAGATTATTAACGCTAAAGTTGCTTTCCTCCTTAATTTATTCTCTATCGTTGGAAACATAAAAGATTTCATTGCCTTCTTGGCAACTTTTGGTTCTAAATGGCTTGGGAATCCAACATGTGGGTCTAAGTGGTACCAAGAGCCAGGATGAAGGGCCAGCAGATCTGTGGTATTCACCTGGATGATTTTAAATATCTGGACGGATGATAAAACATGTATTAATTTGGTGCCAACATCACTACCTTGGGGCAGCATACCTTGACTCCTCAGGAAGAAATCTGGTTCCTTTTCTTATGTTCACACTTACACCTCTATATTTTTATTATCTGTTCACTCGTGTGTCTCCAACTCTGGGCCTAATTTTGGGAGGAGAGACACTGTGTCCTTCCCGCCCACTGTTGTTTCCTTTCCACCATATGTAGCACAGGGTGTGGAATGTTACTATACACCCACAGATATTAGATAAATGAAAGAACACTTGGGCAACCTGTGGTGGGCCGTCACTAATGGAATGTTCTATGATGAAGGCA
>NW_006789838.1:61819-88982 GCF_000442215.2 Lipotes vexillifer | reverse complement strand
TGAAGGCAGGAGGGAAAGGGCTCTGTCAAGGGTCGGCCAATACCTGGAGATTTGTCTAAGTGGGCGGTGGCGCAAAGGCTAGAGCTGTACCAATGTGCAAAGTTTCTTCCTCATGTCAGTTGATGAAGGTCAGGAATGGAGCTGGGAAAGCCAGTGTGATATTCTGATACGATTTTCGTACCCAAATGAGGACCTTGGAGCCCATCTGATACAGTGCCCACATTTTATTTTATAATTAAAAAAATTTTTTTTGGCTGTGTTGGGTCTTCGTTGCTGTGCGCAGGCTTTCTCTAGCTGCAGCGAGCAGGGGTTACTCTTTGTTGTGGTGCACGGGCTTCTCATTGCGGTGGCTTCTCTTGTGGAGCACGCGCTCTAGGCGCGCGGGCTTCAGTAGTTGTGGCACACGGGGCCAGTAGTTGTGGCTCGTGGCCTCTAGAGTGCAGGCTCAGTTGCTGTGGTGCACGGGCTTAGCTGCTCCGCAGCATGTGGGATCTTCCAGGACCAGGGATTGAATCCACGTCCCCTGCATCAGCAGGTGGATTCTTAACCACTGAACCACCAGAGAAGTCCCTGCCCACATTTTAAAGATGGAGAAATTGCAGCCCAGAAAGGAATAGAGTCTGCCCCTAAGGCACTAGCTAGCTGAGGAGACTTTCATGCCTGTATCTCCAGATGTCCTGGTCAGTGCTCTTCTCTCTGTAATCAGCTGCCTCTCCTAAGAGCTCTGAAAGTCAACAGTTTCAATGGCAGCTCCACAAAGGAAGTAGCTACGTGGTCTTAGGAGATGGTTTCCCCCTTTTCCGATGTCAATTTCCCGATTGGGAAATTGGCCTTATAACATTTGACTCCTGGGGCCATTGTGAGCTGGCCTTAGAGGAAAGAGTGCGTGTGATGGTCCTGGCAGAGTGCCTCTTACGTAATTGGTTCTCAACTCTTAACTCCCTTCTCTTCACCCCTTGCACACGAGGTCTTCCAGGACAATCAGAGGTGAAGAGTGTCCTTAGTGGTTCCAAGGGTCAGCTTTGCTGGGGGTTTGACTGCTCTGACCCATCTCATCCCTCAGGAAGCAAATTCAGAACTGAACCTGGCATGGATGTGGTCTTGCTCTAAAGAGACCCCCCCTGCTCACTCCTACATCCCCCAAGGAATCACAGCCTTTAAAACACAGACTTTCCAATTTTCCCAGTAAAATGAATGAAAGACGCTTTTGGGGAATGAAGTGATTTCTTTTTAGCTCCACTTGTTTACTTTTCCATGAGCTCCCAAGATGGCTGACATGTTAGCTGTTAATCACACCATCTGTTCAAACAGTACTTCAGTAAATGATTCGATTCATACTGTTTCTTCTAAAAGAATCTTTTAAAAGACAGTGTTTATGTCTGTTATCCTTCATTTGGCAATGTAGCATGAGCTATTTTAATGTTGCTGTCATTGTAAACACATATTGAATTCTCCATTTCTTAACTGCGCAGAAAATAGGACAACTTCTCTGCGTTTGTTCCACTTGACTCTGCGCTTAGGGATGAAAGAGTGCTATTAGACAGAGATTTTATATTTCTAAAAAGAAAAAGAAAGATGAAGACACAAAGTTCCAGCCAATATTTCTTCTGAAAGCTTGAATTTAGTGACAATGAGTAGGTTCCAGCCACTTGAGACTTTTCAGGCCAAGCAGCTATGAACAGAGTGTCCTTAGTGGTTGGGAAGGGTCAGCTATACTGCAATCCTGGCTGGTCAGACTCATCTCATCTCTTAGGAGGCAAAGTTGCCACTGAGGCACACCTGGAAGAAGGGCCTCAGTCCCACCCAACAAAAGCTTGGGTGATGCAAGGTCTGAGGAGGAGGTAAATGGGCTGTTGATGCTTCTGAAGAAGAGAGAGTCCCTTGAATTAGTAGAGTGAGAAGGATACAAGTGTAGAGGTAGAGTTCTTATTGTTGCAAGCCCTTCTGTGGATCTCTGGAGGCCCCATATTCATGTGAGCCTCTGGAGAAGTTCATACAGCAAAGGATATGTCCTGGTGCTGGCTCATATGGATGTCATTGTCTCTTGCTTTCTAAGACCTGCAACCACATGGCAAGAGTGCTACATTGTAGTCATGTACAAAGTATAAGAGATGTACAAAATAGGGAAATATAGATTTGTGTGTGGGGGCACTGATAAAGAAGGGATTCACTTTCCAGGCCTAGAGATAAAAGGTAAATGAAGAAGTCTCATATTAAAGGAGACAGTTTTGTTGGGCTTTCAGGGTTGGATAGCTTGCTAGTTCAGTATACAAACATTTTACAGAGACCACATCAATCCTATGCACAGAACCGTAAAAGAATAAAGTGTTTATAGGAATGGTAATCAGTTTGTGTGGTTGGATCAGGAAGTCAGGACACCCATGTGAGCTGGGTCCAGATCTCAGAAAGTCTTAAATGTCACACTGATGAATCTAGCTTTTTGCCTCCATGTGACTAAATATCATTGAGGATTTTTAAACAGGAGAGTGACATGCTCTGATATGTCTTGGAAAGATGGGTGACACTATAGTGTGGAGCCTAGTTGCAGTGGGTTGTTGAGGAGACCATGTCTGAAGTCATTGCAATAGTCAAAGCAAGAAATGATGAGTGCTGGAATTAAGAGAGAGACAGTGGATGAAAGACTAGGGATGAACTTGAGATTTATCACAGAAGTAGAATAGGTAAAGCTTCAAAGATGATTGGATTGTGTAGTAAGGAAGGAGGAAGATTATAGGATGTCTCTCAGATGGATGGTGGCACCATTAAATGACATCCAGAAAACAAGAGGAAGGGGAGATTTTAGGGGAAATATGAAGCTTTCTGATTTGGAATGGTTCCATTTGGGTTGTCTGTGGAGCTTTGAGGTGGATACATGTCCATTTTTCGAGAACACATGTAACTGGAGCTCAGAAGAGATGTCTGAGCTACAGATAGAGCTTTGGCAGTTATTACTCTAGATAATGATTTGTGACAGTGTTCATGAATTTGAACTTGCTCTTACTAATATCTTCTGCTCTAGTTGTCTAGTACAAGTCATGTTTCACCCATGCCATGGTATATCCTCTCCCTTTATGGTTTGGGGTAGAGGATGAAATCAATATAAAGCAATAATCTCCAAGTATACAACGAATAATAAGAAATTGGTATGTAGGCAGTAAAGGAATGAACAATACAGTTAGGATTGAAATGTTGTAAATATCCATGTACCTTACATATATAGAGAGGTATAATTAGTTAGGCATGTTGAGTATTGAAACATTGTGGGGTAAGGCTTAGCTATTTTCAAATGGACATGACAAACTGGAAGGGACCATGTATCAGTCAGAATCAGTTTCAGCTTCAAGGGACAGAAAACTTAATATATAGTGGTTAAAAAAGATGGATGATTTTTTGTACCTCACATAATAGATAACTGAAGATGAGAAGTCCAGAAAAGCTCTGGTAGTTCTACAATATTTATGGACTTGCATTCCTTCCAGCTAAACATTCTGCCCTCATTCTCATAGAGCAAGAAGCTTGGTAGAACTCTAGATATCACATTTACATTCTAAACATCAGGATAGAGGAAGAGGAAAATAAGGAGGTCTCATTTTCTCCTTTTTAGGGCTTTCTAAAAATATGCCACATTTTTACTTATATTTCATTGATAAGAATGTTGTCACCTAGATTCAGGGGAAGTTGGGAGTTGTAGTTTTTTTGTTTGTTTGTTTGTTTTTTAGCTAAATATGTTGCTACCTAAATAAAATTTGGTGATCTATTACCAAAGAAGATTGGGAGAATGGATAATGGGATAGATAACTAGCAATCCCTGCCATAGGACATAATCTCAATTTGGACCCATTTGGTATAAAGAAGACCTAAAAGAAAGTACCACCTAGAAGATCCATGGGAAGACTTCCAGTCTAACAAGTGGAACATAATATTTTGAGGGGTAGCCCAGGCAAACACTTGACGTCAGAGAGATCCAACATGAGTTACCAGGTATAACCTCACAGGTACTTAGAGAAGAGTAAAGAAAATGCAGGAACAAGTAATGTTTGGAAAGTAAACTGATCAAGTGTGTACATCAGGGGGGGTCCATCAGTAGGTAGAAGGATCCCAGTCACAGTATCCCATTTCAGGTATAGGATGCTAATCCATGGGTGATGGTGATGTTGAAGGACATTGACAAAAGCACAGCAAGATCTCAGTCTTAGAAGGAATAGGCTGCTAAGCAGAGGTTCAAGGCAGAGACATAGGTCCAGAACTGAGACACAAAGTAAGAGGGGAATAGCAAAAAGATAGACTGGTTGTTGGGTCTCCAAGAAGGACCTTAGAAAAATGCTTCCCCAAATTTTGGATTTCACATATTAGTGCGTAATTTTTTGAGTGAGTTTGCCATAATGTTGCCAACTTTTTATTTCCCAAGTAAAGATATATTAAAAACAAAGCAACTAGCCACAATTTATAGACCGTGTTATTTCATTTAAAAGACAGGTAAAAAATAGATAAATTCAAAGCAAAGAACAGTCCTTGTTGAAAATTCAAAATGTACAGAAGAATAGATAATAAAAAGGCTCCCACTTACCCCTGTCCCTTCATCACCCACTTTCCCTCTCTGGAGGCAGCCATTGTTATCTGCCCCTTGGACATCCTTCCAGAGATGTTCTGTGTATAAACAAGCAAATACCTGTGTGTGTACACCATTCTATACATACATTTTTCAACTAAAAAGGATATCGTTTTTTGTGTGTGTGGTACGCGGGCCCCTCACTGCTGTGGCCCCTCCCGCCGTGGAGCACAGGCTCCGGACGCGCAGGCCCAGCGGCCACGGCTCACGGGCCCAGCCGCTCCTCGGCATGCAGGACCCTCCCGGACCAGGGCACGAACCCGTGTCCCCTGCATCAGCAGGCGGACTGTCAACCACTGCGCCACCAGCGAAGCCTTAAAAAGGATATCTTTAAAAGCATTTCATGTCAATACATAAAGAAATTCCTAATTCTTTTCATGTCTGCATAGTAGTCCATTGTATAGGTTTACCAAATTTGCTTAATAGCCATTTATTAATGGACATTTGATTATTTTTAACCTTTTGCTATTATGAGCAGTGCTTCAGTAAACTGGCTTAGAACACTCTTTGAAATGAATCTAGTTATGAACAGCTCATTGCTTTCATTTCTTTTCATTTCAACGTAGACCAGTAAAAATTTTACCACTACCAGCACCATTTTATGTACTGGTCTTTGACAAACACTTTTCCACTACATCCTTGAAGTCATTCAGGCTTGTGAAATGGGCCATTTGCTTTTGGCTGTCAGGTACCTCCTTTATAAAGTAGAATCCATCTAAAAACTTGGTCTATCTCGCTAAGCGGGTACTGAGTTTACGTTTCCAGCTGACTTTTTTCATACTGTTTTCCCCATGGTGAAATGTTCTTCCCATTTGGTTTTGCCTATTGTTATTTGTAACCAAACACAGAAATTTGATATGGCTAGACATGGGCTAATTAAGGATGCTAGATGTAGCAACAAAAGGACAAGAATTTGAATACTACTCAGGCATTTGGGTGGATCTGGTACAGGGAGACAAGAACATCCTCAGGTGTTGGGATATATTAGCATCTCTTTTGTACATCTTGGCTTCACCTGTATATTATTTTACCTGTCATTATGACAATCAGCTGTGTGGATTCCAACATACTTCATGCAGATGCAACCTGACAATACCTCATGCCCTCTTTGTACGCCTCTCAACTCCTGGGCTGGGATTTACCAGTGAACACTACTATAAGACTGTCACTGATGCCTATATATCTACAATCTGAAAGCATGAATGACTGATGAATGAACCTTTTATTCATTGGGAGATAGGAGATGGTGGCTAAATTCATCCATCTTGTTTTCATCCATGAATAGGATTGAGTTTATACATCTTCTTGAAAAATCCAATGAGATTAAGCAAACAGTCTCACTTAGCTGAGGTCAGCTCAGTAACACATCCTTGAATTGGCTTTCCCTGTTTCTTTGATTCATTATCCATGTCCCTCATTCTTATTCTCTGGAATTGTACTCCCAATACAACATAAATACTGTGCCTCAAATCAGGGTAGTGGTATGAGATAAGACCTTGTATATCAGATAGGATTTAGGCAAGCATGGCCAAAACAAACAATAGAGGATACAGATCAGCAGTCAGAATCAGGGATTTAGTGGTAATGAAAGCTTATCCAGACATGTATATGGGACCTGGTGATCAGAAATTCATTGTGTATGGGTACTGGGTACTGTATTCAGTAGACTATGCATGCAATCATCACTCAGGAATTTTGATATCATAAAGTTGTACTCCAGGTCAGGTAGGATTCTAGTTTCTGGAAGGATGGAGGGAACACTGCTTGCAAGAGTAAGACTACTCATGAGTCCTAGAGGACCGAGAGTGCTATGCATTTGACCATGACCCAAAGATTTAATTGGAAAAAAGGTAATGGAGGTCAACTGGTGCACTGGGTCAAGTATGGAATAGAAGCTGTATGTCCTGATATTGAATCACAAAAGTATTTAGAGTTTCCTGCATAACCCTTGCCTAAGTTCAAGCTTGAAATTGGAATGGGGCTTTGTATGTAGGCAGGAGGGCAAAGTAAAACTCGCTGTGTGGAAAGAAGTGTTTCAAAGACCAAAGACTGGGAATGACACAGAAATTGACAGGAAAGTCAACATTTTTACACTTGATGACCCTGGTAGGTGGAGTGAAACAAGTAATATACTCCTAATACAGACCCCATGCTTCTTGGTTTAGCATTTCACTCTATGACTCATTAATTTCTTCACCTATTTGATGAGAAAGCTTGAACGTGCCACCAAAATGAGTGATGATCAGGAGTTCACCTTCAACAATTTACTTTAAGACGCACTGTTAAATGTACAATAGAAACTACACTGGATTATTAGTCAGGATACCTGACTGTAAATTGTGCCCTTAGTGAGTCATCTGACTTCTCTGATTCTCTTTTCTATTCTGAAAAAAAGGCTACTATTTTTGCCTTATCTACCTCATAGATTTGCTATGAGTATGAAATATGATAATATATGTGAAAACAATGTGTAAATGTTATGCAAACGCTAGTTATTATTATAAGAAATTATCTTTAGTGCTTAGGAGAATAAAGCTCTTTATATGATTTGCCTTAAATTTTGCATATGATACAAATGCAGTAACGTTGGCTTCAGGGTGGATGAATTTCTTATTTATGATGTTAGGTTCCTGGGCCACTGCTCTGTCCTTTCCAGTCTAATGCCAAAAATATAGCTTACAAACCCCTGTCTATGCAGCAAATGTCTCATTATCCTCTGCGGAAGTCTCAGTTTAGATGTCACTTTGTAAACAACATCATTAAAGATTAAGAAAAGCATCACTGAGTCATTGTCATGTAAGCTATAGAGTCCTGAATGATATCTAAGGCAGAAATGTGTTCTCTGTGAAAAACTTTTTCTTTATTCTCAGTGTTATAGGAAAGCATAAGAATTATAAAACAAAATGTCTAAATGTTTAACGATTTCTGTGTGACGTTATGCATGTAAATTTTCTCTCCACTATCCCCATTCAAGTGTTACTTGATATCCACATTACCATATCAGTGTTTTCTAGATGGAACTGTCTGCACTCTTGATACTCAAATGTGTGGTCTATACACTAGCAGTGTTAGAATCACCTGGGAGCTTGCTAGAAATCCAGAATTTCAGATTCTAACCCTGACCTGTTGAATCAGAATCTGAATTTCATCAAAATTCCCCAGGTGATTCATAAAGTTTGAAAACCAGGGGTCTACACTAACCTGTTTTTTTGAGTCAACTCACTTCAATCTTCTTAACTTTTTAGGCTCTGTTCCTGCGCCCCACTCTGCTTTGCTTTGGGATCCTTACATCAATCCCTGACTCTAGCCCTATGGACTTGCCTTTCTTTATGTGTTCTCTCAAGTGTCTGAAATTCCACTTTTTCTTATGCACATTGGTTTGACTCACCAACTTGTCCCAGTTGCTTTTAGTATATAAATATATACTACATATATTGAAGCTCTACTTCCTTACAACCTAATTCCACACCCTTGCCCATTCAACTCAGCCAGTACTGAATAGGCCAGGCCAACTCCTTAGGAAGGGAGTTGGAGAAAGTTAGTTTTGCAGTACCATAGAAGTTGCCTAGATTAGATAGTGTACGCACATCTGAGTCTTGTTAAAGTTCTTATTCCTCTTGTCTTAGTTTTTCAGTAGTCATCTGGTCCTTTTCGTGGTGTAAGCTTCTGGAAGATAAACAGATTTCTACATTTACTTCCTGGACTCTCATTTCTGTATGTAGGCAGGGACGTACTAGGGTAGGCAAAACAAAGCAATGGCTGATCCAAAAGTTATTCTGATCTGGCTCTGAAAATTACAAACTTGTTGTAGCAAACATATCAAGATAAATGGCATACCAGGGAGAATGTGGAGAGCGTGCCTTCCTGCCACACCTTTTTATTCCATCAGGTGAACACCATGGCTACCTAGCTGCTTCAGAGCTAGTGTGTGAAATTTGTTGCTATTAGTGAGTTAGCAACACAGTTGTTTGTGGCAATCTCTTCTTTGGGAAGGGACAGTTTATAAGCAAGAGTATACTGTATAGTTTGTATATAAGAGACCAGTTCTCTTCCATATGTGGTACCACAGAGACCGGACTGTCCACTCTACCCCAAGATCTAGCACCTGCTTTTTCTAACGATTATAATCAGTGAGAAATAAGTTCATAAACTGGAGAACTATCAAGATCCATTTTCTTAAAGATGAAACTGTCATGGAAAAGAGTCCTTTAAAAAACAACTGACTCCCATTTGATTGGGTCTGAGATAGGTTCATCTTTTATTCAATTCTTCTTTGTGGACAATTGTGAAAGAGCAAAAGACTGGTGACTCATTGACAGAGATGCAGGACAAGATATCTAAGGTCATCAGACCATTATCCTTCCTTCGACCACCTTCATTAGGGCATCTTTCACATCCTTGTTCCTCAGAATGTAAATGAGTGGGTTCTGCATGGGTTTTACTGCCCCGTACAACAATGTAACGATATTATCCTCATCCTGGGAAGATTGAGAGTGTGGGCGCATATACACTGATTGCTCTCCCATAGTAAATTATGACCACAGTCAAGTGGGAGCCACAGGTAGAAAAGGCCTTGTGTCTGGCCTCTACAGAGTGGATCTTCAGGACAGCCACAGCAATACAGAAATAAGAGAGCACAATGAGCCCAAAAGGCAGGAACAGTACTACTACACCACTAGCAAACATTAGGATCTCCTTTACTAGTATATGAGAGCAAGTGAGTTTGAAGATTACTTGGAGCTCACATGTAAAATGGTTAACTACATTGTGGCCACGAAATTGGATTGGTGTGACTAGGAAAGGAATCACAGCCATTAAGAAAGCACTGGCCCAATCTCCTGCCACCATCCAGATACAAACATTGTTGTGCAGGCATTCTGAGATGGCAATAAACCTGTCATGGCCATAACAGTAAGAAGGAAACACTCCTTCACTCCCAAGTAAAGAGAGATCGTCATTTGGAAAAAGTAGTCACTATAGGATATAGTGGGAAAGTCCTTCCAGCAGTTCACCAGAACCATGGGTGTGGAGCTTGTAGACTAGCAGATATCTAAGAAGGATAATTGGCTGAGAAAGAGCTACATGGGGGGTGTGAAGATGGGAATCAATCCGGATAATGACAATGATGAGAATATACCCACCAAGGTGACAGATTAGATGAACAACCTCGCCCAGAAGAAGGAGCTGAGATGCAGCCTGTCTGGAGAGCCCCATCAGAATGAATTCCATCACATTTGGATTATTTTCTTCAGTTGGGGAAATCATCATCCTTTCTATGAAGAGAAAAAGGAGGAAAGTATGACAAACGTGACATAATCCTAAGAAGGCACTGGAAAAAGGGCAAGGCTGAATGATGAGGAAGAACTTCACTTCACCAGAGGGAGAAAAAAAATACAGTTTATGCCACTCTGTAATCCTTTGGATCTTCTCATATCTGTGGTTAGGTCAATGAGGCCTTGTTTTTAGCTCCTCATCCTCTCACTCAGCATTCAAACCTGAAGACGCAGAGCCACACCCTCCTTATAATTTGTATTACAAGGGGGTATTTTGTATAGAGATTTGTTTGGGGTGGCTGTCCTTGATTTCATGTCTGTAATGAGTGTTTTCATGAAGTGCAGCTCTTCAAAGGAACTTCTATACTTACTAAGGCATTTACTTGGCCCAGAATGATGATAGAAGCCATCAGACACAGGGGCAGGCATCTCAAACCCTAAACAGAACATTTCCCTTGTCTCTGCCTAGGTAACAAAATCAAAATTATTTTGCTTACAGTCAGATTTCAGGTCTTGAACATCTCTTGTCTTTTTTTTTTTTTAAACATTTTTATTGGAGTATAGTTGCTTTACAATGGTGTGTTGGTTTCTGCTGTATAACAAAGTGAATCAGCTATACGTATACCTATATCGCTATATCTCCTCTCTCTTGCATCTCCCTCCCTCCCACCCTCCCTATCCCACCCCTCTAGGTGGTCACACAGCACTGAGCTGATCTCCCTGTGCTATGCAGCTGCTTCCCACTAGCTATCTATTTTACATTTGGTAGTGTATATATGTCCATGCCACTCTCTCACTTCGTCCCATCTCACCCTCCCCCCTCCCCAAGTCCTCAAGTCCATTCTCTACGTCTGTGTCTTTATTCCTGTCCGGCCCCTAGGTTCATCAGAACCATTTTTTAATTTTTAGATTCCATATATATGTGTTAGCATACGGTATTTGTTTTTCTCTTTCTGACTTACTTCACCCTGTATGACAGACTCTAGGTCCATCCACCTCACTACAAATAACTCAATTTCGTTTCTTTTTATGGCTGCATCTCTTGTCTTTAGAGAAAAATTTCTTAGGTACAAGAGGGTAAAAGATACAGTAGAAATTAAAGATCTGATAATAGAATTTCAAGGAACTTGAAAAAGGACTTTATCATGAAGAGAAGTTGAGAATGTGCCAAGGGCAGCTCTGTGCCAATTTTGGGTTTTGCTTTTTGCGAAATTGCATGCAACTCTTACCCAGGATAATTGTATTCTCCTGTAGCTGAGTTATAACTGAAGGAACCAGAGTAAATCATAGCAAAGAATACTGAAGTAAGGGCTTTTTAGTTTTGATTTGACTATTTACTTGCTGTGTGACCCAGCTGCGCTGCAGTTTCATTGCCTATAGAATGAGGAAAAATATATGCCTTTCCTATGTCACAGAAATATTAAGTCCCGACAAGATAATGGATTGGGGAATGCTGTGAAAATTATAAATGTATGAAAACGTAAGTGATTATTGTTTCTGGAAGAAGGAATACAACCAAGATGTCCCCTTATCCAACCTTCTTGTCTCTTTTCAAGGTGTAAGGGAGCCTAGGAATTCAGTAGTTGCATTTATAAACACCTTAGGTATAGGAAGCTTTTTCCTACTGAGGATAACTGACTCAACTCCCACATATCAGTCAGGGGCCATACATAAGTAAAAAGTAACTTCAAAAATTTTAATGGTTTTGTTTGTGAAGAAAAGAAGATGATTTTAAAATATTCAATCTAACTTTTTCTTTGTGAACGTAAATACACTTATTTTAAAATTTATTTATTTATTGAGATATAGTTGGTTTACAATATTATATTAGTTGCAGGTGTACAACATAGTGATTCAATATTTTTATAGCTTATGCTCCATTTAAAGTTACTAGAAAACAATGGTTATATTTCCCTGTGCTGTACAACATATCCTTGTTGCTTATCTATTTTATACACAGTAGTTTGTATCTCTTAATCCCGTACCATTATCGTGCTCCTCTCTCCTTCCCTCTCTCCACTGGTAACCACCAGTTTGTTCTCTATATCTGTGAGTCTGCTTCTCTTTTGTTATATACATTCATTTTATTTTTTAGATTCCACATATCAGTGATAACATAGAGTATTTGTCTTTCTCTGTCTGACTTATTTCACTAAGCCTAATATCCTCTAGGTCCATCCAAGTTGTTGCAAATTGCAGAATTTCATTCTTTTTGTCGGATGATTAATATTCCATTGTGTGTATATACCACATCTTTATCTATTCATCTGTTGATGTACACTTAAGTTGCTTCCATTATTTACAGTCTTGGATACTGTAAATAATGCTGCTATGAACACTGGGGTGCATGTATCTTCTCAGATTAGTGTTTTCATAAAAACACCTATTTTTTTTTAAAAGAGGAAGCTTAATCCTCCTTTATATAACACTTGATGCACAAAAAACGTAATTTATTTTTTAACATCTTTATTGGAGTATAATTGCTTTACAATGGTGTGTTAGTTTCTGCTTTATAACAAAGTGAATCAGTTATACATATACATATGTTCCCATATCTCTTCCCTCTCCCGTCTCCCTCCCTCCCACCCTCCCTATCCCACCCCTCTAGGTGGTCACAAAGCACCGAGCTGATCTCCCTGTGCTATGCAGTTGCTTCCCACTAGCTATCTATTTTACATCTGGTAGTGTATATATGTCCATGCCACTCTCTCACTTTGTCCCAGCTTACCCTTCCCCCTCCCCATATCCTCAAGTCCATTCTCTAGTAGGTCTGTGTCTTTATTCCCATGTTGCCCCTAGGTTCTTCATGACCATTTTTTTCCCTTAGATTCCATATATATGTGTTAGCATACGGTATTTGTTTTTCTCTTTCTGACTTACTTCACTCTGTAGGATAGACTCTAGGTCCATCCACCTCACTACAAATAACTCAATTTCGTTTCTTTTTGTGGCTGAGTAATATTCCATTGTATATATGTGCCACATCTTCTTTATCCATTCATCCGATGATGGGCACTTAGGTTGTTTCCATCTCCGGGCTATTGTAAATAGAGCTGCAATGAACATTTTGGTACATGACTCTTTTTGAATTATGGTCTTCTCAGGGTATATGCCCAGTAGTGGGATTGCTGGGTCATATGGTAGTTCTATTTGTAGTAAAAAACGTAATTTAAAATACACAATAATCTAAGTTGTTTGCATAGCTAGAAATGTGGTTTTCTAACTCTCCTAAATACTGATATCTATATTTACATTTATGTATATTATTAAAAGTAAGACCAATTTATTCAATAACTTGATGAAACTAAGGATATTAAACATAAAACTAATGTTAAGTTTGTAGTTCAGGGTAAAGACTGAGAGATAGGAAGTGAGAGATGAAAATGAGGAATGGAGCAAAGAAGGCAGAGAGAAGAGAGAACATCAATATCAAGAATGACGTATAGAAGAGAATAATTTTGTTGTGGTATAAGAGCGTAGAACTAGAACTGGAAGACAGTTAAAGAGAGGCAGATTTCAGCTGAGTAGGAGGACAGATTTTCTGTCTACATCAGCGATCCCCAACCATTTTGGCACCAGGGACTGGTTCATGGAAGGCAATTTTTTCCATGGACTGGTGGGTGGGGGATGGTTTCGAGATGATTCAAGTGCGTTACATTTATTGTGCACTTTATTTCTATTATTACTATATTGTAATATCTAATGAAATAGTTATACAACTCACCATAATGCAGAATCAGTGGAAGCCCTGAGCTTGTTTTCCTGCAACTAGATGGTCCCATCTGGGGCTGATGGGAGACAGTGACACCCGAAGTGTGTTGCTTATGTTCAGTCTTCTCCGTGATCTCGTTTTGGTTGCTGTCACTGCAGAAAACCCTGCTTCGCAAAGATAGGATGCTGGAAATGGAAGCAGGCTTTTCAGTGCTTTTGTGGCAATCTCAGGATATTCTGCCTTGACTTTAATCCAGAACGTATGGAGATTTGAAGTTGTCTCAAACATACTTTTAAGGTCACAGTCATTTGCGATCTCAAGCAGTTGATCCTCTTCTAGCGTGGACAAAGTCGATTCACCTGGCTTGTTCACAAATGGGTCACCAATCCATTCCTTCCCAGTTCGGGGGTCTTTTTTGGTTGTAAAGTAATGCTCAAACTCTTGAAACCTGAGATAGGTGATGGTGCACCAGCTGGGAGAAAGAAGGCCCTGGCTCAGTCTCTTCCAAAATCTCTGCTAATGTTTGAAACATGTCAAAAATCCCAATGTTCATTCATCGCCCCCATAATTCCAGTTTGGCTTTGAATGCAGCCACTTTATCTGCAGACTTGAACACAGCTGTAGTTCTTCCCTGAAGTGACAGATTGAGTTCATTGAGCAGGTTGAATATGTCACACAAGTAAGCAAGTTTTGCGACCCATTCTGTGTCACTGAAATGTGCTGCCAGTGGTGACTGTTCTTCTAAAAGAAATCTGTGCAGTGGCTATTGTAACTCAAAAACTCTGGCCAGTCATCTACCTTTAGAAAGCCATCTTACTTCTGCGAACAAGAGATGACGTGTGCTCTGCGTCCATCTCCTCACAGAGCTACACAAACAGACGTGAGTTAAGGGCATGTACTTTAATGTGGCTGATAATTTTAATCACATCCTGCAAAATGTTGTTAAGTTCAGTTGACATTTTTCAGGTAGCCAGCATTTTGCTATGGATGACACAGTGCATAGACCCACATTCAGAAGCGACCTCTTTGACCTGAGTAGTGAAACCAGAAAGCTGTCCAGTCATGGCAGCCATTCTGTCCATGCATATACTGACAGAAATGACTAATTCAGTTTTCTTGATATGTAATCATTCAAAGACTTGAATAGTTCTGTAGCTGTGGTGTTGGTTGGCAACAAAAGTGCACATAACATATTCTCATGCACATCCTCCTGAAAAATATATCACACAAAAACAAGCATTGTTGCCTTGTTGTCAACATCAGTAGACTTGTCAACCTGGATTGCATACCACAGTGACTCATTAATCTTCTCTAACAAGCGTGCCTCAATATCCTCTGCTATTTCATCAATTCGTCTAGTTATGGTGCTAGCCGAAAGAGGAACACATGCCACCTTTTGAACTGCATCCTCTCCTAAAAGTTCACAACAGATGTCCTTAGCAGCAGGCAGGATCAACAACTCTTCACCAATAGTAAAGGGCTTTTTAGCTTTAGCAATGCGGTTAGCCACTAAGAATGGTGCTCTCAGTGCAGACACATTTGATAAAGTGGTGGCCTTCAATAATTCTTCTGTTCTTTGTGTTCATGTTTTTTCTTTTGAAACACTCCAGAGGCTTGTCTTTTAATGCAGGCTGCTTGGTCTCCACGTGGTGAAGCAGTTTTGAAGGTTTCATGGCTTCGTTGGATAGCCAGTCACTACATATTATACAAGGTGGGCTTGGAGAATGTGAATCACCTGTTGCAATGAACCCGTAATTTAAATAGGACTCTTGGTATTTTCTTTTCAATGCAGCTTTCTTTTTGTTGGCAGTCTTAGGGTCTTCTGCTGTCTCATCATTGGGTCTTTCCCTCTTTTCAAATAAGCTCTCCAGCAACGTTTGTTTTTTATTCATTTTGGCTAGGGTTAGCTTGTGGGCTTAGCAAAACTGTGACAAGTGCACGGTGCGGGAAAGAGGTGAGGACGGAAGTGGTAAATAAAATAATGGGTGGGCCACCACGTGGACTGAAATAAGTGTCAGATTCTGACTGAAAGCTCGCCACCAGATGCAGCTGTACAATTGAAGTACATCAACTCCCTTGCCACTATAAAATTTGCCACCAGATGCAGCTTAATTGTCACTTGCCACTCATTGATAGGGTTTTGATATGAGTCTGCAAGCAATTAATTTATTATGTTCTCTGTGCAGACAAACCTCTCTGCTAATGATAATCTGTATTTGCAGCTGCTCCCCAGCGCTAGCATCACTGCCTCAGTGCCACCTCAGGTCGTCGGGCATTAGATTCTCATAAGGAGCGCACAACCTAGATCCCTCGCATGTAAAGTTCACAGTAGGGTTTGCGCTGCTATGAGAATCTAATGCCGCTGCTGATCTGACAAGAGGTGGAGTTCAGGTGCTAATGAGAGTGATGGGGAGTGGCTGTAAATACAGATGAAGCTTCGCTTGCTCACCCACCGCTCACCTCCTGCTGTGCAGCCCGGTTCATAACAGGCCACAGACAAGTACAAGTCCATGGCCTGGGGGTTGGGGACCCCTGGTCTAGATAACTAGAGTTATCTAATATGATGGAATAAGCAGTTTCATGAATTAGTGAGCTCACTCCCTCACTGATGCAACACTCAATTTCAGCCTGGTTATCAGTACAGTAGGGGGATCTCCCATACTAGACCATAGCCTGAACTAGGCCAAGTCTATACAACTGTGAGAATCTATAATGCCATAATTATGAGAGAGAAGAAATGGAAGAAAGAAACAAGGGCATAGAGAAGGCAGGAAAGAGAAGAGACAGATCTAGGAGAGGGACAGATCCAGGGAGTTAAACTAGGGGAATATGGAGGAAGAGAGTAAGCAAAGAGAGATGGAAAGAGAGAGAAAGAACCATGCCCTCAAAGGGCTGCAGGGCGCTGGTTAAGTAACTTCCTCTCCTCACCAAGCTTCTAACTAGGGTTATCTTTCTTACTTAGCTCCATTTCCACCCTTCCTGTTAATGCTGCTTTTATTTTTAAAACACTTTATTGAGGTATAATCGCTATACAAAAAACTGTACATACTTAATATATACAACTTGATGAGTTTGGAATAAGTATATACCTGTGAAGCCATCACCACAATCTAAGCCATAAATATATCTATCACCTCCAAGAGTTTTTTCCTTCCCTCTTTATTATTATTATTATCAGTTAGTATTTGCGATAAGAACACAAGTTCTACCCTCTTAGTAAAGTTGTAAGTATAAAATACACTATAGGTTCTGTGCTGTACAGTAGATCTCTAGGAATGATGATCCAGCAGTCTCAGTTCTGGGTATATATCCAAAGGAATTTAAATTGGTATCTTGAAGAGATAGCTGCACTCCCATTTTCATTGCATCATTATTCACAATATTCAAAACATGAAAGGAACCTAAATGTCCACTGGTGGATAAATGGATAAAGAAAATGTCATATGTACACATGATGGAATATTATTCGGCCTTGATAAAGAAGGAAATCCTGCCACTTGTGACAACATGGATGAACTTGGAGGGCGTTATGCTAAGCGAAATAAGCCAGACTAGGAAGATGAATGCTAGGTGATACTGCTTATATGAGGAATCTAAAATAGTCAAACTCACTGAAGCAGAGAGTAGAATGGTGGTTGCCAGGGATGGGGGCAGGGAAGGAGAAATGAGGAGGTATTAGTCAAAGGGTACAAAGTTTCAGCTATACAAGATTAGTAAGTCAACTCAGAGCTTCGATTTCCATCACACAACTGTACCTACTAGAAAGTGACCCAGTGGACTACTAAGGACCAAATCCAGTGTTCTTTCTCTGTCTTTAATTTCATTTAACACTTCTTACCATTCCCACCTCTTGACATTTTTTTCTTCCTTTGTCTTCTAAGATCCATTTCTCTCAATTCACCTCTCACCTCTCTGATTATCCTTTTACCATGTTAGCTTCTTCTTTCTAACTTCTAAATGTGTGTATTTCTAAAGTTTCTGTAGCTTTCAAGATAAGCTAGCTTGCTCTATAGCAACAAACAACCCTCAGATTTTGAGTGGCTTGAAACAATGAAAGTTTACTTCTTGCTCATGCTACTTTTTCATCTGTGGTGGGTCTCTGCTCATTGAAGTCACCCAGGGACCCAGACTTACTGAGGAGTCTTCTTTATGTATGCTTTAATGATTGCTGAGGCAGGAAAAAAGAGGCATATTGAATTGTGCATTGCCTCTTTAACCTTCTGCCTGGAAGTCACTTTTACTCATGTTTAGTTGGCTAAACAATCATATGGCAATGATGTCATGTATCTGGAAGGAAATAAGAACTGGATTACTTGTGAAAGACTCTTAATGACTACCATATATTCCTTCCTAATTTCTGTAACTTTATTCTGTCCATGGATAGTCATGTCTAGTTTTATGACTTCATCTAACTCTTTGTACTCATGACTCCAAAAACTTATAGCTAGAGGCCAGATAGCTTTGTTTTTAGCCCAAGAGTCACATGTCCATTTGGCTTCTGGAGCCCCAGACTATTGGAAACTAAAATTTAAAAAATTAAAATGTACTTGTCACCATCCTATTTAAAACTGTCATTGTTACTTCCCTACTTGTACTAATGGCATCTGAATTTTCCCAATAAAGCAGGTTGAGAAATTTAGTCATCATCCCTCTTTCCTTAAGTTTCCCATATCAGCCACTAATGTATCACCAAACTGCACTGTCTCTTTAATGTGGCTTTTCTGCTTCATCCCTGGTAGAGATTCCCTTGTCAAAGTCTTTTCTGTACCTTTTGCACGGACTCTGTCAATAGGTTCCAAAATAGTTTTTTATCCTTTTCATCTGTCCTGGACATTTTTGCCAGAGTAATCTTATATTTTGATTATATCACTCCCTTATCCAAAATGCTTGTTTCATTCTCCACTGCCTATGAAATCAAGTCATAGCTTCTTAGCCTGACATTCAGTACCTTTCATTATCCTTCATTATTTGTCTTCAACCTAACTTTCTGTCAGTTATGTTCACTGATCCTTGGTTTTCCCTTTGTTTATTTGCTCCCTATGATGTATGTACTCAATGTCCTACACCAAAACTCTCTGCCCAGGACTAAGAGGGTTCCTGGAATGGAGGACTTCAAGTGCCCAAACCTGGGTAATCTAGGCAAACTAGGCAAACTAGGATGAGTTGACCTCCATAGATTTTCCATACTCACCATTCCCCAGACGTGCCACTTTCTATGACTTTGGTCACACAGCTCTGACCAGAATGGCTAACGATCCTATTGTCTCCATTAAAGTTCTAGACATTTATTGATCAATCTCTTCCAAGAATCCTTTCTCCCAATTCAGAATTAATATTTTACTCTAGTGTTCTCTCACAGTATTTTTGGCTTTTTCTTCCTCTGTTATAGTACATATCACTCTTTTCAATAAATTGTAGCTAATTGAGTATATATAGTACATGTTTATCTCCCTCTCTATGTTGTAAGCTTTCTGAGTGCAGAAAACATGTATCATTTATTTCCTTACCTGGTATAATGCTTTGTCCACAATAGGGGTCAATAAATACTTGTTTGACAGAAATTAGGGAGCAAAAAGAAATGAGAGCAAGGAAAGAAAGAAATGTGAGCACATAGGGGGTACAGAGGGAGGAAGTGGGAGGAAGAAAGGGGAGATAGGAAAATCTCATACACTTCGAGCTCTTTTTTCCTGAGGTGATAGCAGATCTGTTCCTTTCCTACTGGTATGCCACCCAAACATTTTAACTAATAACCATCCCCAAATAATCTATAAACTAGTTTAGTAATTGGTTTTCATTACTTCAGTAAGATTACCTAGTCCTGTTTACTGTTTACCTCTTCTGGAAATATCAATTACTTACTGTTCTCTACCAGCCAACATTATACAACTGTCTATTCCCAATTTCCAGAGGCTCTTACCTCCATATCACTTTTAGCTTGTTATTATTAATCCACCCATGGTAAGCATCCTTCACCCCACCCTCTCTAACCCTAAAGCTTTAACCAGTACTAACACAAGAAAGTTTGGGTTACATCACTTCTGCCACTACCATCAGTTCCAACCCACTCATAACTTATTTCTGGGCCATGTGATACTAGGATACTCTCCTTTAAGATTACATTTGCAGAGTGAAATATTGGTGGTAAAACACTAAGGACAGAGAATTTGTTCTTACATTTTAATATCCTTAGCCTCTGTGTGCTTAATTCGGGGAAGTAAGTGGGAGGCAAGGAGGAGTGTACACTGAGAAACCGTTGGTTATAGACACTTTTTTTGGCCTTGATCCACCTCATGGTTCCTCTCTACTGAGCTAAACTCTTCTTCTATTTAAGTAACTTAACTTTAACAAATGAATTTTGAGCATCTGTAATGTACATTCTGTGCTACCTGTTGTGTTCTTATAGGACTCTGCATATACTTCTATTAGAGCACTCTGTGTATTAAACGGCAGCTGTTTGTTTGTTCAGAGTTTGGTTTCCTCACGAGACTGAGAGAGAGAGTATGTCTTTTAAAGTGTATCCAGTGCTTAGTACAGTGTCAAGGACAAAAAGGGTGCTCAATAAATGTTGGGAGGATAAATATGTAGATTCTTTAAAAGAAACAGAGATAAGTGTGAAACATGGTCCCTGCTCTGGGAGTGGTCACCACCTAGCAGGTAGAAGAGGAGAGGACCTCTGAATACAAATAACTTTAAACAAGTCAGACAAACAAGTCTTGCCACTCTATTATAGAACCCAGTGAACAACTGAGAGATGTATTTTTACCAGGGGATCTTGAGTTCACTTGACAGATTTATATTTGGTTCCAAATTTCCTGTATTGTCTTCAATAGAGGCTTTTATTTTGTCTTGGAATTTCATGATTTGATGACCAGCTTCATTTTTCTGCTAGCCAATTTTTTTTTCTCACCATGAAAAGGGACTAATGTTAAAAATCAAAGTAGAGTTGTTTTTGTTGGGGGAAGAGGAAAAATGAGAAGATAGAGTAATGGTAACTGAATTTTCTGAATCTGACACTGATATGGATGTTCTGACAATTACTAGGCAACTTTCAGGAATATCATGATGGAGTATTAGAAGTTGGAGTTATCCTAGATAATTGAGTTATGAGGGACAATGTGGTGTTTAAGGGTGTGGGCTCTGCAGACAGACATGGGTTTGAATCTTGCCCTTGCTACTTCATGTGACCTTGGCCAAACCATCTAACTTCTCTGAGTTTTAGTTTTGTCATTTATAAAATAATTTCTACTCTAGAGTGATGTTATGGATATTAAATGAGATGATTGATAAAACATTATCCTTGGTATACAGTAAGTACTCGATAAATTTATTTCTTTTTTTTTTTTGTTTTTTGTTTTTTGTTTTTTGTTTTTTGTTTTTTTGCGGTATGCGGGCCTCTCACTGCTGTGGCCTCTCCCGTTGCGGAGCACAGGCTCCGGACGCGCAGGCTCAGCGGCCATGGCTCACGGGCCCAGCCGCTCCGCGGCACGCGGGATCCTCCCGGACCGGGGCATGAACCCGTGCTCCCTGCATCGGCAGGCGGACTCTCAACCACTGCGCCACCAGGGAAGCCCTCGATAAATTTATTTCTATTCTATTAATATTACAGGGGCCTGAATATGATGCTCAAGTGATGTAGGCATTGACTAGAAGTTGGACAAAATGGCTTTTTAAGTTATTCCAGGCCTGAGACTCTGAGTTTATAATTCTTTGGCCGAGGGGAAAATAAACTTTACTTACCATTGCCTGTGCTGATCAGATAACCTCAAAGCCCAGACACACTGCATAATTCTCCGACAGCAATAACTCAGCTGGCAGTTCCCAGGCAGAGATGTAGGAGAAAGTCCAATATCCGGGAAGCGCTAGGATCTACAACTTCCTGTGGTCTGCCTAGTGAAATTTGACCAGATAAGAACAGTTAATAAGAAGCTCTCGAGATATAAAAGCTCCTTTCGTCTCTGAATGTGAATATTATTGATGTTAAATACCTGAATGGATGAGGTTAATTTGAATAGTCTTCTATTGTTGCAAGAAATATGGAAAACTATTCAGGGAAACTTGAAAAACTCTTCTTCATACTTGTGGCATGAACTGAAAGAAATTATTTTCTTATTCTGAAAAAATGATGGCTCCACTGCCTGTGTGAGGTAGAAGCTTTTAAGGACTGGACCCAGAGACACCCCATTGTGGTATCTAAGAAGAGATCAAGTCTCATATTCTGGACCTGCCTTCTGTAACATTTTGCAAGTCATGCCAGATTCCTATCAAGGCTGAACAATTTACCTTGAGGTCCCCAAATATTTCCAACTGCCATTAATGTCTTGAATAAGAAAGCATTGCATTGCAATGAAAACATTTAATGGCTATAAATTCAATTTCCAAGAAGCTTTTCTCTTTGGATACTCAAGGGGCAGGGTCCCTGGGCAATGACTTATTATTTCCCTTACCTGCTCTGCAATGATTACAGAGACTATCCAGGAAAATATTTTGATAACTTGATTCTCCTAGTAATCCCTCCCCCTTTTCATTTCTTGAAACAATTTTCTGAGTGAGATCACATACCCTCTTTTCTCCTTCCATCATACAGGGGTGAATTTACTATAAAATATCAGATGTTGCTTTCATGTCTCAAACTCCCTTTGTGAGCAAACCCAGGCTATGGGCCTGATAAATGTTTAGCAAGAAAGCAGCATGGCATAGTATTTGAGTGAGAGCTCTGTTGTCAGGCAAACCTGAGTTGAATTTCCAGACCTGCCACCTACTAATTGTGTGACTTCTCTGCATCTCAGTTTCTTCATCTGAAAAATAAAAATGAATATAGTAATACTTATCTAATAGGGTTGTTTTGGGGATAAAGTATAACAATGCACAGCAGTGCCTGATTAAAGTGTTCAGTAAATGGTAGCTACTATTATCGAGAAGCAGATCTCTTCATCAAGTTCGCAAGATGAGAGGATGTAGCTGAAGTGGTAAATGTGTATGCAAGTACCTTATGAAGTATTAGGTCATTCTGAGGGTATACCATCAATTATTCTGTTGAGTTGGCATATCCTAAGATTAGACGTATTTATGAAGGGCTGCAACGGTAGTCCCTTAATACCCCTTCAACTTCTGGGACTATAGCTATATCAGGGTATGCTTAGACAGTAGCAATCGGGAAACTAAAATCCTAGGTTATTAAAGCAAACAGGTAGAAAAATAGCCTTTAGTTATGGTACCACAAGACAGGATAAGCCGTGGGGTATAATATCTTGTGCCTATCTTACTGCTTCACTTCTCTAGCAAAAGGTTGACAGCCCCATATTTGGCTTTTCCAAAAAACATAATAAACCTGATGAGGTGGTTGAAATGCATTTATAATTCTTGCTTTGGGGGATATGGCTTGGACAAGTTGGAAAGCAAAGTTGAAGTATTCTATGAAGAACTCCCATTCTTTTAGGAGTTGGAGACACATCTGAGACCTGCACCTGAAGGGAGAAAAAGGGAGGCTGGAAGACAGTGGGTTAGCTTCTCATACACCTGGGACTGGACTTGAAGTGCTAAGAGTATGGAATTGCTCATTTTTGTTGTTGGAGTATCAGTTGCCTACTATAAAGGTGTTTGCTGAGACAGTGAGATCTAGGTCTGAAGACACCTGCATAAACTTGAAATAAAACTTTAGGCAATCCATTAGCCTCTCTGAGACTTTTTCTTTTTCTTTTTTTTAAAATTGAAGTGAGATTTACATATAGTGAGATACACTAAATGTAAAACTGAGGAATTATGAAAAATGTATATACCTATGTAACCACAACCTCAGTAAAGATATAGAATATTTCTACCACCCCCCAAAATTCTTTTGTGTTCCCTTCCAGTCAATCACTACTGCCACTGGCAGCCACTATTTTGTTTTATATTCCCCCAGATTAGTTTTGCCAGTTCTTGAATGTCATATGCATGGAAGCATATAGAATGTACATTTTTGTATGTAGCTTCTTTTACTTAATGTAATGTTTTTGAGATTTATCCATGTTGTTTCATGTATTAATTGCTTATGATTTCTTTTTTTTTGATTTCTTACTATTGAGGAATAGACCATTGTATGAGTATATCACAATTGTTTTATCTATTCCCCTATTGGTAGAATTTGAGTCGTTTCTGATTTGGAGCTATATTGAATAATGCTGCTATAAACATTCATGTACAAGTCATTTTGTTGACATTTGTTTTCGCTTCTCCTGGGTAAATACCTAGGAGTCTAATGGCTGTGTCAGAGTAGATATAGGTTTAATTTTAAAGAAGTTTTCAGATGTTTTTTGAAATTGTTTATAAAATTTTACATGGCCACCAGCAATATATGAGTTCCAGTTGCTTCATATCCTTGCCAATATTGGTGTTGTTGGTATTGTTAATTTTAACCATCTGGTGGTATGTGGTAGTATCTCATTGGGTTTCTAAAAAAAGTATTTTGAAATAACTTTATATTTAGAAAAACTATAATGATAGTACAGAGAGTTCCCATATACTTTTCACCCTAACATCACCCTCCTATTGTGGTTTCAATTTACACTTCACTAATGACAAATAATGCTGAGTACATTTCATATGACTATTGGTGATTTAGAATCTTTCTTTGTGAAGTATGTGCTCAAGTCCTTTGCTTATTTTTATTGAGTTGTCTTTTTGTTATTGATTTTTAGGAATTTCTTATATATCTCAAATGTAGTATTTTGTCAAATGTGAACATTGTATTTTCTCACAGTCAG
The DNA here is from genome assembly GCF_000442215.2 of Lipotes vexillifer. Lineage (NCBI taxonomy): Eukaryota > Metazoa > Chordata > Mammalia > Artiodactyla > Lipotidae > Lipotes > Lipotes vexillifer. The sequence goes on along the minus strand of NW_006789838.1, from coordinate 64,646 downwards.
TGGTTTGCCTTTTCACTTCCTTAATGGTATCTTTGAAGCAGTTTTAAATTTTGATGAAGTTCAATGTATCCATTTATAAATGATTAGTTGCTTTTTGTGATCTGTCCAGGAAATCTTTAACTGCCAATGTCATAGAGATATTCTATATTTTCTTCTAGAAGCTTTACAGTTTTAACATTTACTTTGGTCTATGATCTATCTTCAATTAATTTTTTAGTATGGTGTGAGGTAAGAGTAGAGGGTCACTTTTTCCCCATATGGCATCTATATTAGTTTTCTAGGACTGTCATAATGGATTACCACTATCTGGGTGGCTTAAAATAATAAAATTTGTTGTTTCACATTTCCAGAAGCCAGAAATCCAGAATCAAGGTGTCAACGGGTCTCTAGGAAAGAGTCCTTCCGTACCTCTTCCAGCTTTTGGTGGCTCCAGGCCATCCTTGGCTTGTGACAGCATAACTGCAAACTCTGCCTCCATCTTCACATGGCCTTCTTCGCTATGTCTCTTGTTCTCTCCTCTTCTTGTAAGAACATCAGTCATTGGATTTAGGGCCCATTCTAAATCCAGTATGGCATCATCCTGAGATCCTTAACTAATTACATCTGCAAAGACACTTTCTCCAAATAACATCACATTCTGAGGTTCTGAGTGAAGATAATTTTTTTGTGGGGGAGAGATACTAATCAACCCACTGCAATTTCCAATTGTCCCTCCACCATTTCTTGGAAAGACTATCTTTTTACCACCAAATTACCTTGTAATCTTTGTCAAAATTCAATAGCTCTTGTAGGTGAGGCTCCAGTTCTGTACTCCGTATTCTAATCTGTTGTTCTATTTGCTCATGCTTAAAGCAGTACTTAGCTCTAGAGTAAGTCCTAAAATCAGGTAGTGTGAGTCATCCAACTTTGTTTTCTTTTTCAAAATTGTTTGGCTATTCTAGATTCTTCATTTTTGATATATATATTAGAAAAAATTGTCAACTTCTACAAAAACTCCTTTTGAGATTTTGACTAGATTGTGTGGAACATATAGATGAGTGTGGGGAGAATTAACATCTCATAGAAATGAAATTGATTTTTGTATATTGACCCTGTAGTTGGTAAACTTTATAAATTCACTTATTTTTTCACTCACTTCCTTAATGGTATCTTTGAAGAAGATATAGCTTTCTATATCCACAAATAGTTTAGAATTTTCTACGTACAAGATTATGCTATTTGCAAATAAGGACAGTTTTCCAGTTTGATGGCCTTTATTTTATTTTCTTGCCATATTTTGCTAGCAAGAACCTCTAGTACTATATTGAATATAAAGTGGTGAGAGTTAACACCTTTAACTGCTTCCTAAACTCAGCTGGAAATAATTCAGTATTTCACCTGATGGTGGTAACTGTAAAGGTTTTGTTGCTGTTCTTGTTTATTTATTTATTGTGTTATTTTATTTTATTATTATTATTTGTAACATCTTTGTTAGAGTATAATTGCTTTACACTGGTGTGTCAGTTTCTGCTTTATAACAAACTGAATCAGTTATACATATACATATGTCCCCATATCTCTTCCCTCTTGCATCTCCCTCCCTCACAACCTCCCTATCCCACCCCTCTAGGTGGTCACAAAGCAACGAGCTGATGTCCCTGTGCTATGTGGCTGCTTCCCACTAGCTATCTACCTTATGTTTGGTAGTGTATATATGTCCATGCCACTCTCTCACTTTGTCCCAGCTTACCCTTCCCCCTCCCCGTATCCTCAAGTCCATTCTTTAGTAGGTCTGCATCTTTATTCCCGTCTTGCCCCTAGGTTCTTCTGACCATTTTTTTTTAGATTCCATATATATGTTAGCATTACAGTATTTGTTTTTCTCTTTCTGACTTACTTCACTCTGTATGACACTCTTAAGTCCATCCACCTCACTACAAATAACTCAGTTTCGTTTCTTTTTATGGCTGAGTAATATTCCATTGTATGTATGTGCCACATCTTCTTAATCCATTCATCTGTCGATGGACACGTAGGATGCTTCCATGTCCTGGCTATTGTAAATAGAGCAGCAATGAACATTGTGGTACATGACTCTTTTTGAATTATGGTTTTCTCAGGGTATATGCCCAGTAGTGGGATTCCTGGGTCATATGGCAGTTCTATTTTTACTTTGTCAAGGAACCTCCATACTATTCTTCATAGTGGCTGTATGAATTTACATTCCCACCAACAGTGTATGAGAGTTCCCTTTTCTCCACAGCCTCTCCAGCATTTATTGTTTGTAGATTTTTTAATGATGGCCATTCTCACTGGTGTGAGATGATATCGCATCATAGTTTTGATTTGCATTTCTCTAATGATTAATGATTTATTCTTTTGGATATTAAATCTAACTTGCATCCCTGGGCTAAACATACATAGTCATTATGTAGTACCCTCTTAATATATTCAACTGTGTTCAAATTGCTAAATATTTTTGAGGATCTTTGCATCTATGTCCTGGGGGAAGGTTTGTCTGTTGTTTTTCTTTGCAGTGTCATTGTCTGATTTTATTATCAGTGTAATAATCATAAAAATATTTTGGAAATATTTTGTACTCTTTATTTTCTGAGAGCTTGTATTGCATTGATTGCTTTTCCCCCTTAAAAGTTTGGTTGAGGGCTTCCCTGGTGGCGCAGTGGTTGAGAGTCCGCCTGCCGATGCAGGGGATGTGGGTTCGTGCCCCGGTCTGGGATGATCCCACATGCCGCGGAGTGGCTGGGCCTGTGAGCCATGGCCGCTGGGCCTGCGCGTCCGGAGCCTGTGCTCCGCAACGGGAGAGGCCACAACAGTGAGAGGCCTGCGT
>NW_006789838.1:35685-61809 GCF_000442215.2 Lipotes vexillifer | reverse complement strand
GAAAAAAAAAAAAAAAAAAAAAAAAAAGTTTGGTTGAATTTACCAGCAAAGTAATCTGATCCTGGAAATTTCTTTTTTTCAGCTTTATTGAGATATAATTAAAATTTAGCATTGTTTAAGGTTAAGGTATACATGTGTTAATTTGATACACTTATATATGTTTATCACCATAGGATTAGCTAATATCTCCATCAGGTCACACAATTAACATTATTTTTGTGGTTCAGGAGTTTTCTTTTTTGGAAAGTTTTAAACCACCAGTTCAGTTGTTTTATTTGATATAAAGTTATTCAGGTATCTACTTCTTCTTGGGTTAATTTTGGTAATTTGTGTCTTTGAGAAATGTGTACATTTCATCTAAGTTGGCAAATTTTTTTGTGTGAATGTTCATAATATTTTGCTTTTTCTCTTTTATCATTTAGGAACACAATACTGTCTCTTCTCTTATTCTTGGCTGTTATTTTTGTATTCTTTCATTTTTCTTGGTCAGTCTAGATAGATATTTATCAATTTTGTTGATACTTTTTAAAATTAGCTTTTGGTTTACAAGTTTATCTCTAAGTACTGCTTTAATTTCTCCCACAATTCTATTTAAAATATATTCTTATTTCATTTGTGTTTTCTTCTATGAACCATTGCTTATTTAGAACTATGTCCTTTAATTTTCAAATATTTGGGGCTTTCCTAGCTATCTTATCATTACTGATGTATAGTTTAATTCTGTTGTTGCCAGAGAACACAGTACATCATTTCAGCCTTTTAAATTTTATTGTTTTGTACCACAGCATATGCCCAATTCTAGTGAGAAGAATGTGCATTATGCATTTATATGGATTAGCTTTCCATAAATATCAATTAGGTTAAGGTGCTTTATAGTATACTGTACAGAGCTTCTGTTTGGTTGCTAATTTTTTTTTTGTCCAGTGGTTTTATAAATTCCTGAGAAAGGACTGTTAAAATCTCTAACAAGGACTGTGAAAGTGTCCATTTCTCCCTTTGATTTTGTCAAATTTTACTTCAGATATTTTTAAATTCCATTGTTAGGAACATACATATTTATGATTCCACTTTCTTCCTGATTAGTTGAGCCTTTTATCATTATGAAATACCTCTATTTCTTGTAACCTTTCTTATCTTGAAATTAATTTTATCTGGTATCATTATAGCCACTCAAGTATTCTGATTTTTATTGTTTGTATATATATTTTACAACTATTTATTTTCAATGTATCTTTGTCTATATATTTTTAAACATCTTTACTGGAGTATAATTGCTTACAATGGTGTGTTAGTTTCTGCTTTATAACAAAGTGAATCAGCTATACATATACATGTATCCCCATATCTCCTCCCTCTTGCGTCTCCCTCCCACCCACCTTTTCCCACGCCTCTAGGTGGTCACAAAGCACCAAGCTGATCTCCCTGTGCTATGCGGCTGCTTCCCACTAGCTATCTATTTTACGTTTGGTAGTACATATATGTCCATGCCACTCTCTTGCTTCGTCCCAGCTTAACCTTCCCCTCCCTGTGTCCTCAAGTCCATTCTCTACGTCTGAGTCTTTATTCCTGTCCTGCCCCTAAGTGCTTCAGAACCTTGCATACAGTATTTGTTTTTCTCTTTCTGACTTACTTCACTCTGTAGGACAGACTCTAGGTCCATCCACTTCACTACAAATAACTCAATTTCGTTTCTTTTTATGGCTAATATTCCACTGTATATATGTGCCACATCTTCTTTATCCATTCATCTGTCGATGGACACTTAGGTTGCTTCCATGTCTTGGCTATTGTAAATAGAGCTTCAGTGAACATTATGGTATATGTCTCTTTTTGAATTATGGTTTTCTCAGGGTATATACCCAGTAGTGGGATTGCTGGGTCATATGGTAGTTCTATTTTTAGTTTTTTAAGGAACCTCCATACTGTTGTCGATAGTGGCTGTATCAATTTACATTCTCACCAACAGTGTAAGAGGGTTCCCTTTTCTCCACACCCTCTCCAGCATTTATTGTTTGTAGATTTTTTGATGATGGCCTATCTGACTGCTGTGAGGTGATACCTCATTGTAGTCTTGATTTTTTTTAAAATCACTTGATTCATTTTATATTTATAGGAAGTAATTTGAGGTACATATAATTTTATTTTACAAATATCACAAATCAGGGCATTGAGTCTTGGAGAAATAGACCATACTAAGTCATCCATCTACCAGTACAAGAACATCATTTGAGATTTCAGGAAAGGGAGGGATCAAGATGGCAGAATAGGAAGTCCCTTAGCTCACCACCCTCTACCAACACACCAAAACTAAAACTAAATATACAGAAACTCTTTTTTTGGGGGGGATTTATTATTTTTTTTACATCAGTATGTCTTACTTTATTTATACTTGGAAATTGTCCAAATAATGTCCTTTATAGCAAAAAGGGGGAAGATTCTGGTCCTTGGTCCAATCAGAAATTACGTCTTGTGCTTAGTTTTTATGTCCCTTTACTCTTTTTTTTTTACATCTTTATTGGAGTATAATTGCTTTACAATGGTGTGTTAGTTTCTGCTTTATAACAAACTGAATCAGTTATACATATACATATGTTCCCATATCTCTTCCCTCTTGCGTCTCCCTCCCTCACTCCCTCCCTATCCCACCTCTCCAGGTGGTCACAAAGCACCGAGCTGATCTCCCTGTGCTATGCGGCTGCTTCCCACTAGCTATCTGTTTTACGTTTGGTAGTGTATGTATGTCCATGCCACTCTCTCACTTTGTCACAGCTTACCCTTCCCCCTCCCCATATCCTCAAGTCCATTCTCCAGTAGGTCTGTGTCTTTATTCCTGTATTACCCCTAAGTTCTTCACGACATTTTTTTTTCTTAAATTCCATATATATGTGTTAGCATACGGTATTTGTTTTTCTCCTTCTGACTTACTTCACTCTGTATGACAGACTCTAGGTCCATCCACCTCATTACAAACAGGTAAATTTCATTTCTTTTTATGGCTGAGTAATATTCCATTGTATATATGTGCCATATCTTCTTTATCCATTCATCTGTTGATGGACACTTAGGTTGCTTCCAAGTCCTGGCTATTGTAAATAGAGCTGCAATGAACATTTTGGTACATGAATCTTTTTGAATTATGGTTTTCTCAGGGTATACGCCCAGTAGTGGGATTGCTGGGTCATATGGTAGTTCTATTTGTAGTTTTTAAGGAACCGCCATACTGTTGTCCATAGTGGCTGTAACAATTCACATTCCCACCAGCAGTGCAAGAATATTCCCTTTTCTCCACACCCTCTCCAGCATTGATTGATGGTAGATTTTTTGATGATGGCCATTCTGAGTGGTGTGAGATGATATCTCATTGTAGTTTTGATTTGCATTTCTCTAATGATTAATGATGTTGAGCATTCTTTCATGTGTTTGGTGGCACTCTGTATATCTTCTTTGTAGAAATGTTTATTTAGGCCTTCTGCCCATTGTTGGATTGAGTTGTTTTGTTTTTTTTTGTTATTGAGCTGCATGAGCTGCTTGTAAATTTTGGAGATTAATCCTTAGTCAGTTGCTTCATTAGCAAATATTTTCTCCAGTTCTGAGGGTTGTCTTTTGGTCATGTTTATGGTTTCCTTTGCTGTGCAAAAGCTTTGAAGTTTCATTAGGTCCCATTTGTTTATTTTTGTTTTTATTTCCATTTCTCTACAAGGTGGGTCAAAAAGGATCTTGCTGTGATTTATGTCATAGAGTGTTCTGCCTATGTTCTCCTCTAAGAGTTTTAGAGTATCTGGCCTTACATTTAGGTCTTTAATCCATTTTGAGTTTATTTTGGTGTTTGGTGTGTGGGAGTGCTCTAATTTCATTCTTTTACATGTAGCTCTCCAGTTTTCCCAGCTAGACTTATTGAAGAGGCTGTCCTTTCTCCACTGTACATTCCTGCCTAATTTATCAAAGATAAGGTGACCATATGTGCGTGGGTTTATCTCTGGGCTTTCTGTCCTGTTCCATTGATCTATATTTCTGCTTTTGTCCCAGTACCATACGGCCCTGATTACTGTAGCTTTGTAGTATAGTCTGAAGTCAGGCAGCCTGATTCCTCCAGCTCCATTTTTCGTTCTCAAGATTGCTTTGGCTATGCGGGGTCTTTTGTGTTTCCATACAAACTGTGAAATTTTTTGTTCTAGTTCTGTGAAAAATGCAAGTGGTAGTTTGATAGGGATTGCAGTGAATCTGTAGATTGCTTTGGGTAGTAAAGTCATTTTCACAATGTTGATTCTTCCAATCCAAGAACATGGTATATCTCTCCACCTATTTGTATCATCTTTAATTTCTTTCATCAGTGTCTTATAATTTTCTGCATACACGTCTTTTGTCTCCTTAGCTAGGTTTATTCCTAGATATTTTATTCTTTTTGTTGCAGTGGTAAATGGGAATGTTTTATTGATTTCACTTTCAGATTTTTCATCATTAGTGTATAGGAATGCCAGAGATTTCTGTGCATTAATTTTGTGTCCTGCTACTTTACCAAAGTCATTGATTAGCTCTAGTAGTTTTCTGGTAGCATCTTTAGGATTCTCTGTGTATAGCATCATGTCATCTGCAAACAGTGACAGCTTTACTTCTTCTTTTCCGATTTGGATTCCTTTTATTTCCTTTTCTTCTCTGATTGCTGTGGCTAAAACTTCCAACCCTATGTTGAATAAGAATGGTGAGAGTGGGCAACCTTGTCTTGTTCCTGATCTTAGTGGAAGTGCTTTCAGTTTTTCACCATTGAGGACGATGTTGGCTGTGGGTTTGTCATATATGGCCTTTATTATGTTGAGGAAAGTTCCCTCTATGCCTACTTTCTGTAGGGTTTTTATCATAAATGGGTGTTGAATTTTGTCGAAAGCTTTCTCTGCATCTATTGAGATGATCGTGTGGTTTTTCTCCTTCAATTTGTTAATATGGTGTATCACATTGATTGATTTGCATATAGTGAAGAATCCTTGCGTTCCTGGAATGAACCCCACTTGATCATGGTGTATGATCTTTTTAATGTGCTGTTGGATTCTGTTTGTCAGTATTTTGTTGAGGATTTCTACATCTATGTTCATCAGCGATATTGTCCTGTAGTTTTCTTTCTTTGTGACCTCCTTGTCTGCTTTTGGTATCAGGGTGATGGTGGGGTTGTAGAATGAGTTTGGGAGCATTCCTCCCTCTGCTGTATTTTGGAAGAATTTGAGAAGGGTAGGTATTAGGTCTTCTCTAAATGGTTGATAGAATTTGCCTGTGAAGCCATCTGTTCCTGGGCTTTTATTTGTTGGAAGATTTTAAATCACAGTTTCAATCAGTGCTTGTGAGTGGTCTGTTGATATTTTCTATTTCTTCCTGATTCAGTCTTGGCAAGTTGTGCATTTGTAAGAATTTGTCCATTTCTTCCAGGTTGTCCATTTTATTGGCATAGAGTTGCTTGTAGTAATCTCTCATGATCTTTTGTATTTCTGCAGTGTCAGTTGTTACTTCTCCTTTTTCATTTCTAATTCTATTGATTGGAGTCTTCTCACTTTTTTTCTTCATGAGTCTGGCTAATAGGTTATCAATTTTGTTTATCTTCTCAAAGAACCAGCTTTTAGTTTTATTGATCTTTGCTATCGTTTCCTTCATTTCTTATTCATTTATTTCTGATCTGATCTTTATGATTTCTTTCCTTCTGCTAACGTTGTGGTTTTTTTGTTCTTCTTTCTCTAATTGCTTTATGTGCAAGGTTAGGTTGTTTTTTCAAGATGTTTCCTGTTTCTTAAGGTAGGATTGTATTGCTATAAACTTCCCTCTTAGAACCGCTTTTGCTGCATCCCATAGGTTTTGGGTCATCGTGTCTCCATTGTCATTTGTTTCTAGGTATTTTTTGATTTTCTCTTTGATGTCTTCAGTGATCTCTTCGTTATTAAGTAGTGTATTGTTTAGCCTCCATGTGTTTGTATTTTTTACAGGTCTTTTCCTGTAACTGATATCTAGTCTCATAGTTTTGTGGTCGGAAAAGATACTTGGTACAATTTCAATTTTCTTAAATTTACCAAGGCTTGATTTGTCACCCAAGATATGATCTATCCTGGAGAATGTTCCATGAGCACTTGAGAAAAATGTGTATTCTGTTGTTTTTGGATGGAATGTCCTATAAATATCAATTAAGTCCATCTTGTTTAACGTATCATTTAAAGCTTGTGTTTCCTTATTTATTTTCATTTTGGATGATCTGTCCATTGGTGAAAGTGGGGTGTTAAAGTCCCCTACTGTGAATGTGTTACTGTCGATTTCCTGTTTTATGGCTGTTAGTATACACCTTATTTATCGAGGTGCTCCTATGTTGAGTGCATAAATACTTACAGCTGTTATATCTTCTTCTTGGATCCATCCCTTGGTTATTATGTAGTGTCCTTCTTTTTCTCTTGTAATAGTCTTTATTTTCAATATATTTTGTCTGATATGAGAATTGCTACTCCAGCTTTCTTTTGGTTTCCATTTGCATGGAATATTTTTTCCCTCCCCTTACTTTCCATCTGTGTGTGTATCTAGGTCTGAAGTGGGTCTCTTGTAGACAGCATATGTATGGGTCTTGTTTTTGTATCCATTCAGCCAGTCTGTGTCTTTTGGTGGGAGCATTTAATCCATTTACCTTTAAGGTAATTATCGATATGTATGTTCCTATTCCCATTTTCTTAATTGTTTTGGGTTTGTTATTATAGGTCTTTTCCTTCTCTTTGTTTCTTGACTAGAGAAGATCCTTTAGCATTTGTTGTAAAGCTGGTTTGGTAGTGCTGAACTCTCAGCTTTTGCTTGTCTCTGAAGGTTTTAATTTTTCTGTCAAATCTGAATGAGATCCTTGCTGGGTAGAGTAATCTTGGTTGTAGGTTTTTCTCCTTCATCACGTTAAATATGTTCTGCCAGTCCCTTCTGGCTTGCAGAGTTTCTGCTGAAAAATCAGCTGTTAACCTTATGGGGATTCCCTTGTGTGTAATTTGTTGTTTTTTCCCTTGCTGATTTTAATATGTTTTCTTTGTATTTAATATTTGACAGTTTGATTAATATGTGTCTTGGTGTGTTTCTCCTTGGATTTTCCTGTATGGGACTCTCTGTGCTTCTTGGACTTGATTAACTATTTCCTTTCCCATATTAGGGAAGTTGCAACTATAATCTCTTCAAATATTTTCTCAGTCCCTTTCTTTTTCTCTTCTTCTGGGACCCCTATAATTCGCATGTTGGTGCGTTTAATGTTGTCCCAGAAGTCTCTGAGACTTTCCTCAGTTCTTTTCATTCTTTTTTCTTTATTCTGCTCTGAAGTAGTTATTTCCACTATTACATCTTCCAGGTCACTTATCCGTTCTTCTCCCTCAGTTATTCTGTTATTGATCCCTTCTAGAGTATTTTAAATTTCATTTATTGTGATGTTCATCATTGTTTGTTTCATCTTTAGTTCTTCTAGGTCCTTGTTAAATGTTTCTTGCATGTTCTGTATTCTATTTCCAAGATTTTGGATCATCTTTACTATCATTATTCTGAATTCTTTTTCAGGGAAACTGCCTATTTCCTCTTCATTTGTTAGGTCTGGTGGGTTTTTATCTTGCTCCTTCATCTGCTGTGTGTTTTTCTGTCTTCTCTTTTTGCTTATCTTACTGTGTTTGGGGTCTCCTTTTTGCAGGCTGCAGTTTCGTAGATCCCGTTGTTTTTGGTGTCTGTCCCCAGTGGCTAAAGCTGTTTTAGTGGGTTGTGTAGGCTTCCTGGTGGAGGGGACTAGTGCCTGTGTTCTGGTGGATGAGCCTGGGTCTTGTCTTTCTGGTGGGCAGGCCTACGTCTGGTGGTGTGTTTTGGGGTGTCTGTGGACTTATTATGATTTTAGGCAGCCACTCTGCTAATGGGTGGGGTTGTGTGCCTGTGTTGCTAGTTGTTTGGCATAGGGTGTCCAGCACTGTAGCTTGCTGGTCGTTGAGTGAATCTGGGTGTTGGTGTTGAGATGGAGACCTCTGGGAGATTATTGCCGTTTGATATTATGTGGAGCTGGGAGGTCTCTTGTGGACCAGTGTCCTGAAGTTCGCTCTCCCACCTCAGAGGTACAGCACTGAGTGCTGGCTGCAGCACCAAGAGCCTTTCATCCACACGGCTCAGAATGAAAGGAAGAAAAATAGAAAGAACGAAAGAAAGAGGATAAAAGAAAAGAAAGTAAAGTAAGGTAAAATAAAATAAAGTTGTTAAAAAAGTATTATAAAGAAAAACATTTTTTAAAAGAGTATAAAAAAACAAAAATGAAAACAAAAAAAAATGGACAGATAGAACCCTATGACAAATGGTGAAAGCAAAGGTATACAGAGAAAATCTCACACAGAAGCATACACATACACACTCAGAAAAAGAGGAACAGGGAAAAATAATAATAAATCTTGCTGTCAAAGTCCACCTCCTCAATTTGGGATGATTCGTTGTCTCTTCAGGTATTCTACAGATGCAGGGTACATCAAGTTGATTGTGGAGATTTAATCCACTGCTCCTGACACTGCAGAGAGAGATTTCCCTTTTGCTTCTTTGTTCGCACAGCTCCTGGGGCTCAGCTTTGGATTTGGCCCCGCCTCTGCATGTAGGTTGCCGGAGGGCGTCTGTTCTTCGCTCAGACAGAATGGGGTTAAAGGAGCCACTGATTCGGGGGCTCTGCCTCACTGAGGCTGGGGGGATCGAGGGGGACGGAGTGCAGGGCCAGCCTGCAGCGGCAGAGGCCGGCGTGACGTTGCAGCAGCCTGAGGTGCGCCGTGTGGTCTTCTGGGGAAATTGTCCCTGGATCCCGGGACCCTGGCAGTGGTGGGCTGCCCAGGCTCCCCGGAAGTGGGGTGTGGATAGTGACCCGTGCCCGCACACAGGCTTCTTGGTGGCGGCAGCAGCAGCCTTAGCGTCTCATGCCCGTCTCTGGGGTCCGCGCTTTTAGCCGCGGCTCGCGCCCGTCTCTGGAGCTCCTTTAGGCAGCGCTCTTAATCCCCTCTCCTCGCGCACCAGGAAACAAAGAGGCAAGAAAAAGTCTCTTGCCTCTTACGCAGGTCCAGACTTTTTCCCGGCCCCCCTCCCGGCTAGCCGTCGTTCACTAACCTCTTCAGGCAGTGCTTACGCCGCCAGCCCCAGTCCTCTCCCTGCGCTCCGACCGAAGCCCGAGCCTCAGCTCCCAGCCCCGCTCTCCCCGTTGGGTGAGCAGACAAGCCTATCGGGCTGGTTAGTGCTGGTCGGCACTGAACCTCTGTGCTGGAGTCTCTCCGCTTTGCCGTCCCTGTGGCTGCGCTCTCCTCCACAGCCCCGAAGCTCCCAACCTCCGCCTCCCGCAGTCTGTGCCCGTGAGGGGGCTCCTAGTGTGCGGAAACCTTTGCTCCTTCACAGCTCCCTCTCACTGGTGCAGGTCCCGTCCTTATCCCGTTGTCTCTGTTTATTCTTTTCTCTTTTGCCCTACCCAGGTACATGTGGAGTTTCTTGCCTTTTAGGAGGTCTGAGGTCTTCTGCTAGCGTTCAATGGGTGTTCTGTAGGAGCAGTTCCACGTGTAGATGTATTTCTGATGTGTCTGTGGGGAGGAAGGTGACCTCCACGTCTTACTCTTCCGCCATCTTCCTGGAAGGCTTCTACAGCAACTCTTGATGAGAATGACCTTAAGACTAGCAGAATGGCTTCTCCTTGCACATTTTGTTTCCTTCTCAGGTCATGGGCAATGTTTCTTTGAAGGCCTCTTACTCTCTTCTCCCTGCTAGTGTTGGAGGGTCTCCTGCAGAGGCAGGGTGTGGCTGTGGTCACCGTGAGTAAAAGGACGCTGGCAGCAGAAGTTCTGGGAACTACTCCTTGGTGTGAGCCCTCCCAGAGTCCACCATTAGCCCCACCAAAAAACAAAATAAAACAAAAAAACTGTAGTCTTGATTTGCATTTCTCTAATGATTAGTGATGTTGAGCATCCTTTCATGTGTTTGTTGGCAGTCTGTATATCTTCTTTGGAGAAATGTCTATTTAGGTCTTCTGCCCAGTTTTGGGTTGGATTGTTTGTTTTTTTTTGATATTGAGCTGCATGAGCTGATTATAAATTTTGGAGATCAATCCTTTGTCAGTTGCTTCGTTTCCAATTGTTTTCTCCCATCGTGAGTGTTGTCTTTTTGTTTTGTTTATGGTTTCCTTTGCTGTGCAAAAGCTCTTAAGTTTCATTAGGTCCCATTTATTTATGTTTGTTTTTATATCCACTTCTCTAGGAGGTTGATCAAAAATGATCTTGCTGTGATTCATATCATAGTGTGTTCTGCCTATGTTTTCCTCTAAGAGTTTTATAGTGTCTAGCCTTACGTTTAGGTCTTTAATCCATTTTGAGTTTATTTTTGTGTATGGTGTTAAGGAGTGTTCTAATTTCAATCTTTTACATGTTGCTGTCTAGTTTTACCAGCAGCACTTATTGAAGAGGGTGTCTTTTCTCCATTGTATATTCTTGCCTCCTTTTTCAGAAATAAGGTGACCATATGTGCACACGTTTATCTCTGGGCTTTCTATCCTATTGATCTCTATTTCTGCTTTTGTGCCAGTACCATACTGCCTTGATTTTTATAGCTCCGTAGTATAGTCTGAAGTCCAGGAGCCTGATTCCTCCAGCTCCATTTTTCTTTCTCAAGATTGTTTTGGCTATTCAGGGTCTTCTGTGTTTCCATATGAATTGTAAAATTTTTTATTCTAATTCTGTGAAGAATGCCATTGGTAGTTTGATAGGGATTGTACTGAATCTGTAGATTGCTTTGGATAGTATACTCATTTTCACTATGTTGATTCTTCCAATCCAAGAACATTCCATCTTCCATCTTCCATCTGTTTGTATCATCTTTAATTTCTTTCATTTGTTTCTTTTAGTTTTCTGCATACAGGTCTTATGTCTTCTTAGGTAGGTTTATTCGTAGGTATTTTATTCTTTTATTTACAGTGGTAAATGGGAGTGTTTCCTTAATTTCTCTTTCAGATTTTTCATCATTAGTGATTTAGTGTAAAATTAGTGCAAAATTAATGCACAAAAATCATTAGAGATTTTTGCACATTAATTTTGTATCCTGCTACTTTACCAAATTCATTGATTAGCTCTAGTAGGTTTATGGTAGCATCTTTAGGATTTTCTATGTATAGTATCATGTCATCTGCAGAAAGTGACAGTTTTACTTCTTTTCCAATTTGGATTCCTTTTATTTCTTTTTCTTCTCTGATTGCCATGGCAAGGACTTCCAAAACTATGTTGAATAAAAGTGGTGAGAATGGACATCCTTGTCTTGTTCCTGATCTTAGAGGAAATGCTTTCAGTTTTTCACCATTGAGGATGATGTTTGCTGTAGGTTTGTCATATATGGCTTTTATTGTCTTGAGATAGGTTCCCTCTGTGCCCACTTTCTGGAGAATTTTTATCGTAAATCAGTGTTGAATTTTGTCAAAAGGTTTTCCTGCATCTATTGAGATGATCATGCTCTTTTATTCTTGCATTTGTCAATATGGTGTATCACATTGATTTGAGTATATTGAAGAATCCTTGCATCCCTGGGATAAATCCCACTTGATCATGATGTATGTTCCTTTTGACGTGTTGTTTGATTTTGTTTGCTAGTATTTTGTTGGCGATTTTTGCATCTATGTTCATGTGATATTGGCCTGTAATTTTCTTTTCTTTTCTTTTTTTTTTTTTTGCAGTACCTGGGCCTCTCACTGTTGTGGCCTCTCTTGTTGTGGAGCACAGGCTCCGGACTCACAGGCTCAGCGTCCATGGCTCACGGGCCCAGCCGCTCCATGGCATGTGTGATTTTTCCGGACCAGGGCACGAGCCTGTGTCCCCTGCATCAGCAGGCAGACTGTCAACCACTTCGCCACCAGGGAAGCCCTGTAATTTTCTTTTTTTGTGATTTTTTTTTTTCTGGTTTTGGTATCAGGGTGATGGTGGCCTTATGGAATGAGTTTGGGAGTGCTCCACCCTCTGCAATTTTTTCAAGAGTTTGAGAAGGATGGGTGTTAGCTCTTCTCTAAATATTTGATAGAAATAGCCTGTGAAGCCATCTGGTCCTGGACTTTTGTTTGTTGGAAGAGTTGTAATCACGGTTTCAATTTCATTACTTGTGATTTGTCTGTTCATATTTTCTGTTTCTTCCTTGTTCAGTGTTGGAAAGTTTAGGTTTCTAAGAATTTGTCCATTTAGTCTAGGTTGTCCATTTTATTGGCATATAATTGCTTGTAGTATTCTCCTCTGATCCTTTATATTTCTCTGGTGTCTGTTGTAACTTCTCCTTTTTCATTTCTAATTTTATGGATTTGAGTCTTCTCCCTTTTTTTCTTGATGACTGTGGCTAAAGTGTTATGTATTTTGTTTATCTTCTCAAAGAACAAGCTTTCAGTTTCATTGATCTTTGCTATTGTTTTCTTTGTTTCTATTTCTGATTTGATTTTTATGATTTCTTTCCTTCTACTAACTTTGGATTTTGTTTGTCCTTCTTCCTCTAGTTGCTTTAGGTGCAGGTTTAGGTAGTTTGAGATTTTTCTTGTTTCATGATGTAAGATTGTATTGCTCTGAACTTTCCTCTTAGAACTTCTTTTGCTTTGTCCCATGGGTTTTGTATCTTCATGGTTTTGTTGTCATTTGTTTCTAGGTATTTTTTGATTTCCGCTTTGATTTCTTCAGTGATCCATTGGTTAGTTAGTAACATATTGTTTAGCCTCCGTGTGTTTGTGTTTTTTTAGGTTTTTTTTCCCCTGTATTTGATTTCTAATCTCATAGTGTTGTGGTCGGAAAAGATGGTTGATATGATTTCAGTTTTCTTAAATTTTCCAAGGCTTGATTTGTGACTCAAGATGTGATGTGATCTATCCTGGAGAATGTTCCATGTTCACTTGAGAAGAAAGTGTATTCTTCTGCTTATGGATGGAATATCCCATAAATATCAATTAAGTCTATCTGGCTAACTTATTACAGTAAAATATAGATAATTGATTTTATATCTTTCTTCTTTATAATATAAACATTTGAAGTTATAAATGTCCCCCGAAGCACTACTTTTGCTCCATCTCATGAATTTTTATGTTCTGTCTTCATGTTCACTTAGGTTTGAAGTATTCTATAATTTTTCTGTGATTTTCCCCTTAATCCATGGGTTACTCAGTCATGTGCTGTTTAAATTCCAAAAATGTGGGAGTTTCTCAGATATTCTATTATTGTTGATTTCTAACTAATTTTCATTATGGCCAGAAAAGAAATCCTGTTAGATTTAAATATGTGAAATTTATTAAGACATTTTATGGTCCAGCACTGATCTATCTTAAAATTCTGTGTATACCTCAAAGTATGTTTTTTTCTGAAATTATTGCATGCAGTGTTTTATAAATGTGTTCAGTCAACATGGTTGATAATGTTCTAAAAATTTTCTTTATCTTTACTTTTTTCCCAGATGGGATAATTTGTATCACTCTGTCTCCAACTTTGTTAACCATTTTTTTAACCATCTCCAAGCCATTGATTTTTCATTTCAAAGAGTATACTTTTCAGTCCTAGAATTTCCATTTGATTCTTTTTCATCATTTTAGTTTTTGTCTTGGGATGCCAATTTGCCCACTTATCTTGACCACCTTTTCTTTTAAGTCTTTGAACAAATTTTGACTGCTTTTAATAATCCTTCTTTGCTTATTCAACATCTGAGTCATTATGGTATCTATTCCTATTTACTTATGTCTTACAACTTTGTGTTACATTTTTCTCTTTATTCACACTTTTAGTAATATTTGATTGTATAATGGATAACACTGATGATATTTTAAGAGATTTTTGATTCTCTTATCTTCTTCCTAAAGATATTTTGATTTATTTTCTAGCTGACAGTTAAATTATAGCCAGATCATCTTGAACTTTTAGAGCCTTCACTTAATACTTTGTTAGTGAGTCTGATTCAGTTTTACCCTTAGTCTTAGGGTAAATCCTTGGACATAGTCTTTATTCCTGAGGCATACTCCTTTGGAAGTTTCTATAGAAAGCCTAAGATATTTATGAAGATCCTGTAACTTTATTGAATTCAGCCTCCAAACTCTGTTGCCCTTATGGTGAGCAATGGCTAAAATCTCTGTTCCAATTTTCTGCTGTATTTCTGTTGCTTTTTGTTTTCTTATTGTTTTTTTCTGTACATGTGTAATTCAAAGGTCATCTATGTATTTAATTGGAGTTTGTACCTAAAAATTGGGGCTCACCTTTGTGTGATGCTCCTCTTTTTGGGACTTCTTCATTCAAATTTTAGCTGCTCTGGAAAGCCCCAAATCCATTCTCTGGTACCCCAAGCCAATATGATTTGAGATTTCTGCTTGTGCTTTAGCTACCTCACATTAAATTTCCTGGGTAATGTCTTCAGAGGAAAAGCCATATAAATATGGATTGCACCTAGTGTGATTGTGTTCTTTTGACAGTTTGAATACTCTGCAGATTTTGCTTCCAAATAGTTCATGTCTAATATTCTCTCCAGATTTTTTTTTTTAATCTGTGAGACAGTTGGTCCAAAACAAGCCACTCTGTCATTACCAGATTCCAAATTTGTTCTCTTTTAAAAAATGTTCAAAAGAGAAAAAAAAATTTGCATGACATATCACAGGCTGAATTGTGCTGATACATTTACAATTGAAACTGAATATGTCATACAGTTATCTGTTGTTCTTTCTATAATATATATCAATTTCTGGGGAGGGGTTTGCGTAACCATGGGAACAATCACTTCTTCTCTCAGTAACCAATTTATTAAATGGAAAGTGATATCTATCTTGATTTCACTTCATAGAAAATGCCAGTTTTCTGGTCCATTATCTGTTCTTATCTTGGTCTATCTGCAGCATTTGAAAGAGTTGGTCATTCTCTCCCTCTTGAGAACCTTTGTTTTTTTGTTTTCTGGGACAATACACCCCTGTAATTTGCTTTACAACTCACTGGCCTCTCTATGTCTATATCTTTTGCAGGTTCTTTTTCTCCATGACCTCTGAATGTTGGAGTTCCTCAGGTCAGAGTTCTTGGATTTTTGTCTTCTCCTGCTACTTTCTCTTGGCAATCTCTTTCATACCATGGCTCTAAATATACGCTGTATTTTGAAAATTTCCATATTTATATTTCTAGTTTACCTCTCTCCTCTGAACTCCAGATTCATATGTTTAACTGTTTAGTGATATTGTCTCTTTTTTGCTTAATACACGTCTCAAAATTAACATGTGTAAAACTGAAATCTTGCTCTCTCCTTGCACTTTCCATCTCCAAAATATTTCCTGATAACCTCCATCTCTATTATCCCCCATATCTAGTTGTTTAGAACATAATCATTTGAGTCATCCTTAACTCTTTGCTTCACACCCCAATCCACCATCTCTGAATTCTGATGACCCTTCCTTCAAATATTTCCAAAATCCTATCACTTCTCACTACTTTGATTGCCACCTTGTTCTGAGCCAACATCATCTTTTACCTGGGTTATTGCAGTATCCTTCTACATAGTCTCAAAGCTTCTGTCCTTGCCCCCATTAAAGTCATTTTTTTCATTTAACAGTCAGAGTTACTCTTTAAAAATGTAAGTCAGATCAGGACTCTCTACTACCCAAACTCTTTCAAAGATTTATGAATAATTATAAAAGTATGTTTATTGGCTTCTAAGGTATAAAGATATAATTTGTATGACAATATTACAAATAAGGGGGGAAGGAACTGAGTTATATAAGAACAAAGTTTATGTATACTGTTGAAATTCAAGTGTTATTTATCCAAACTAGATTGCTATATATTAAGATGTTAATCATAATTCCAAAAGCAACCATTAAGTACATAACTAAAAATATGTATTAAAAGAAACAATTGAATTAAAATGAAATACTAGAAAATGTATATTAACACAAAAGAAAATAATAATGGAGGAATAGATTAACAAATGAGATATAAGACATACGGAAAAGTAAAAGCAAAATGGCAGGTCTAAATCCTACCATATCAATAATTACATTAAATGTAAATGGACTAAACTCTCCAACCAAAAGATAGAAACTGGCCAATGGGATTTAGAAAATATCAAAACATAATCCAACTCTATACTATCTACAAGAAACTCACTTTAGATTCAAAGACACAAATGTATTGAAAATAAAAATTTAGAAAACATGCAAGCAGCACCAAAAATAGAGCTGGTGGAGCTAAACTAATATTAGACATAATAGACCTTAAGACAAACATTGTTACTACAGACAAAGGAGAACATTTTGTAATGATTAAACTGTCAATCCACCGAGGAGATACAATAGTTATATGCTATATGCATCTAACAACATATGCATCTAACAACTGAGTCACAATATACATAAAGTAAAATCTGACAGAATTTAAGTGAGAAATAGACAATTCAACAATAATAGTTAGAGACTTCCATACCCCATTTTCAATCATTGATAGAATAACTAAACAGAAGACAAGAAAATAAAAGGCTTTAACAACACTGTAAACCAACTGGATCTATCCAGTTCTGTTGATGTTGACTCCACTCAACATCAACAGAATTAACATTCCTCTCAAATGCACATAAAACATTTCCAGGATAGGTCAAAAACTAAGAAATGCAATAATTCTCAATAAATGGAAAACGATTTAAACCATACAAGTATGTTTATGACCACAATGGAATAAAATTAGAAATTAAAAACAAAAATTAGAGTAATTCCCCAATATATGAAAATTAAACAAATACTCTAAGTAATCAATAGGTCATAAAAGAAATGAAAAGGTAAGTTAGGAAGTTCTTTGAAATGAGTGAAAACACATAAAATACTGAAATTCATGAGGTACAGTTAAATCAGTGCTTAGAAAATTTTAGCTATAAACGTCTATAGTAAAACAAGAAATATTTCAAAAACCTAAGCTTTTATGTAAAGAAACTAGAAAGTGAAGATAAAACTAAACTCAAAACAAGCATTGAGAAACAAATAATAAAGATTAGAATGGAAATAAATGAAATAGAGAAGAGAAAAATCATATAGAAATGCATCAAAACTGAACATTTATTCTTTGGAAAGATTAAAAAAATGATAAACTTTTAGCTTGATTGACCAAGAAAAAGAGAAAGAAAACTCAAATTTATAAAATCAGAAATGAAATTTGGGACATCACTACCAAACTTAGAGACATGAGAGTAATTATAAGGGAATACTGTTAATCATTGTATGCCAATAAATTTGATAAACCAAATTCAATGAACAAATTCCAAAAAATACAAAATGCCTCAAGAAGGAATAGACAATCTGAATAGGCCTATTATAAGTAAAGTGATTGAATTAATAATCAAACATCTTTCTGCAAAGAAAAGTTCTAACCAATATAGGTTCACTGGAGAATTCTTCCAAACATTTGAAGAATAATTGACACCAGTCCTTCACAAACTCTTCCAAAAATAGAAGAGGAGGGAAAACTTCCCAAGTTATTCAATAGGGCTAATGTTATCCTTATACCAAAACCAGACACACATCACAAGAAAACTACAAACTAGTATCCCTTTTGAATATAGATCCCAAATCCTTAACTAAATACTAGCAAAGCAAATCCAGCATCATATAAAAAGAATCATTTGCCATAACTAAGTGATATTTATCCCAGAAATGCAAGGTTGACTTAACATATCAATGTAATACACTATATTAATTCATTAAAGGACAAGAGCCACATCATCATCTAAACAGATACAGTTAAATAATTTTACAAAATCTAATACCTTTTCATAATAAAAAAGCATTGAGGGGACTTCCCTGGTGGCGCAATGGTTGGGAATCTGCCTGCCAATGCAGGTGACACAGGTTCGTGCCCTGGCCCAGGAAGATCCCATATGCCGCAGAGCAACTAAGCCTGTGTGTCACAACTACTGAGCCTGCGCTCTAGAGCCCACAGGTCACAACTACTGAAGCCCACGAGCCTAGAGCCCATGCTCCACAACAAGAGAAGCCACCACAATGAGAACCCCGTGCACCATAAAGAAGAGTAGCCCCCGCTCGTTGCAACTAGAGAAAGCAAGCGTGGAGCAATGAAGGCCCAACTCAGCCAAAAAAATAAAAATTAACTTAAGAGCATTGGGCAACTAGGAACAGAAGGAATGTTACTCAAACTGATAAAGGCCATAGATGAAAACCGCACAACTGACATTGTAATTAATGGTGAAAGACTGCAAGCTTTCCCCCTAAGATCGTGGAAGAAGACCAGGATTTCTACTTTTGCCACTTCTATTCCACATTGTTCTGCATTTTTTGCCAGGGCAATTAGGCAAAAATAAATAAATTAAAAAAAATAAAAATAAAAAATCATCCATATTGGAAAAGAAGTACTGTTAGCTCTATTCACAAATGTCATTATCTTGTATATAAGAAATCCTAAGGAACCCACAGAAAAAATTATTAGAACTAATAAGCTCTTTCAACAAAAATATACTGAATCAATGGTATTTCTATAAACTAGCAATGAATGATCAAAAATGAAATTAAGAAAGTAATTACAATTACCATAACATACAAAAGGATAAAATACTTAGGAATAAATTTAACAAAAGAAGTGCAAGACTTGTCCAATGAAAACGACAAAAAACTGTTGAAAGAAAGCAAAGAAAACCTAACTAAATGGGAAAATTTCCTATTTTCATGACTAGGAAGACTTAATATTGGAAAATAGGAAGAGGGCAATACTCCCCCAATTGATCTATAGGTTCAACCCAATCTCTATCTAAATCTCAGCTGGAATTTTGTAGAAATTGGCCCATCAACCCTAAAATTCATATGGAAATGCAAGGGGCCCACAGTAGCGAAATCAATTTTGAAAACTAACAAAGTTGGAAGATTCACAAAACAAGCACATGAAAAGATGCACATCATTAGTTATTAAGAAAATGCAAATAAAAATCACAATGAGATACTAGTTTTAGCCCACTAAGATGGCTATAAAAATCTAATTGTACACTAACAAGACTTAGCTAGCATGTGGAGAAATTGGAAACTATATATTGCTATGGTGTGGATTCCCCTATTTCTCTAGTTTTGCAGACACATGTATTCACATCCTGAAGATTATTATTTCTGAAAACATAGGGACAAGCACCTGACAAATAGATAAACAAAATGTGATATATCCAATACAATGGAATATCATTCAGCCATAAAACATTACTCAACATAGATGAACCTTGAAAACATTATGCTAAAAAGGTACATATTGTATGCTTTCCTTTATATCATATTATATTATTTACATCATATTCAACAAAACTTCATTTATTGCAGGAATAAATGAACAGTTTTCTGTGTGCTCCTTTCCATATGATGAAAATGGTAGACTTCACAGTTCTGCTTTCATGAGTTATAGAAACTCAAGGGTCATTCTGCAGATAATTTTATTTTCTTATTACTTTGTACTGGTGTTTTTGACATACTCAAAAGCCAACGATATATTCTTAGCCTTCTTCAAATTTTAAATTCTTTCTTTTAAACACTTACAGGAAAAGTTGTTATTATGGCTCTCAAGTGCATTTTCTTCACTTTGCTGCTGCCAGTACACAGCACGAAGCTCTCTTCTCAGTGGTGTTGATTTTTAAGGGGTCAGTTCAACCTTTTAAGATTGTGATTTTGTGATTTGTGCCTTGTGATTTTGGCACACCTTATTGAGGAGATGGTGTGCAGGGAGGCAGAGTTGCCCATTATCAGCTGCAAGCCAAAAGTGCTGTTTGGCAGAGATAAGAAATTTAAACTAGTTTCCCAAGGCATAGGTAGTTCCAAAGTATTGCCTGTTTATTATAATTCTAACCTGTTTACTTAGTAATACAAGGAGGGTTTTAAGAAAACAGCTCTCACAATAAACGTTTAACATAAAGGCACCTTACACACATATCTCTAACTGATTAATTGTTCTTATAATCTCTTACACTTTGTATTCATCCAGAGTCTTGACTTCATGTCAGAAGTCTTCCTGCAGCTTGTTCTCCACTTCTAGATGTAACATATATTCTCTCTTTAGAGAGAACCCTGTCTAACTTCTTCCTGAGGTAATCAAAAGGGAAGACATTAGTTTACCTGTCTAATTTTCTCTTGTAGCTAAAAAAGTCCCTGCCTCTCCCCAATAAATTTCTTTCTGTCAGCAAAAGGCACATCTCATTGCTTGTTCTATTCTACCTCTTCTTAGTCCCTAATGAAAATGATCAAATTCCAATAAGTATTAGGTTTGCAGTTTTACTCCATTTTTCCTTTCTTTTGAGGAATCACGTTTGTTTCCCCCCTCTAGTGTTTGACTTTATCTGCTTACTGTGTCTTGTTAGTTAGTTATTAGTACCTTCCCTTTAAGTTTTAGGGGTGCTTTAGTTTAAGCGAGAAGTTTTAGAAACACCAGAAATAAAACTTACACAAGAATTTGTTCAAGGTTAAAATAGTAATGTTACAACGAAATTTGCATAACACCATAGATTCTCTTTCTAAAGAGTTCTCTATTGGGATTCACACAGTTTTATTATTTTCATTTTCATTTACAACAGCTTCTGTTCTTGACTGATTAGGCACTAATTGCAGGAGTGCTTACCAGAGTGAAATAAAATGGTTCAAACTGGGGATCTGCCTGTCAGGATGTATCTGAAAACTGATGGAGTCAATCAATGTTGAAACAAATTTTGTGGCTTTTTATTAGTCATATGTTACTGAGTGTAGCATTTTGTTTCCAAAATTGGACTGGTTCATTGCCAGTTTGAACCAACAACAAAGACCCTGACTATTGAAGCACAAATGACCAATGAACATGAGAAACATATTCAATCTCCTTTCTGATAAGATAAATTCAAATTAAGAACACAGTGGGAATGTATTTTTTTAGTCTATCCTATTTGCATGGATTATTTTAAAAATGATATAGTCATTATTTATATAGACATGAGCAAACACACAAAAATGGCTTTGTGTTAGAGAGTTATTGACAGTTTTTTTCTTTTTTGACTGATGTGTATTCTGTGTCCACCATGTGCCAGTCATTGTGGTAGAAGCTAACGTGTATTCTATTTAATTCCCAGAACGAGTTTGTGAGGTAGGCACTCTTATAATCCACATTTTACAGATGAGAAAATTGAAGCTTAAAGATGGAAACTAAGTAACTAAACACCACACAACCGTGAGTACCAGACTTAAATACATGTCTTCCAGATTCTAACACCTACACAAGCCTCATTGAGTGCTGGGATTATAGGTGGTATTTCATTTCTTCTCCCGCAATGTGTTTTTAAAAAAATGAACATTATAATTCTTATAATCAAAAGATACAGTACATGCTTGTTTTTTTTTTAAGGAGTTCCTCCTGAGTTAAATTTGCTCTATGTGAGGTCAACAACTTTGGAAGTGGCATGCAATTATCCAGAAGTAGGGTACATTGGCAGAGAAAATGTGGCCCTATCAACTAATCAAGACATGCAATTGTATGTTCCGTAGAGTCATCAATTCTGGCCCTCAGTATGTACACAGTCTTGAAGGGCTCGTTGCTTCAGCAGAGGACTTTCTATGTGGAAGTCTTATATAGCAGTTGAGTAATTTTTCTCTCTCTACCCACTCACATCTATCATTTCTAAGCCTGGATCATAATATACCTCATACAAAAAGTATTGAGTTAAGAATTGTCCATTTTACAAGTTTGCTCTTTATCATCTATAAAAGAGAATCTAGAATATTGAAATGTTTCTCATTTACTAAAACAAAATCAAGCTACTCAGGATTCAAATGTGCTAATTATTATTTTGTTTTATAAGCTCTCCCACAAGATTGTCCTGTATAATTTATTACCTAAATGGATGACATTGTAAATGTTTAATGTTTTTCTCAGTGAGAGTAAGTTCTTTATCACACACCTGTTGGAAATAGGAAAAAACACATTTGAAAATAATTACGTTACTAAAATATTGTTTAGTATTTGGACCTTGTTATTTTTACAAGTCAGTGTCAAGCTGTTGGTTAGATGAGCCTCTGTGGGCTATTCATGCCCTTTTTAGGACTATTTCTTCTTAATTAGTTTTCTTAGGGCATCTTTCACATCCTTGTTCCTCAAGGTATAAATGAGAGGGTTCAACACAGGGCTTACAACACTGTAAAATGTAGAGGTGACTTTGCCCTGGTCCTGGTACTCCCTTGACTGAGGTTTCAGGTACATGCAGGTGGCTGTTCCATAAAATATGGTGACCACAGTCAGATGGGATCCACAGGTGGAGAAAGTTTTGAGCCTGGCCTCTGCAGAGCGGATCCTCAGCACAACAACCACAACGCGAGTACAGGAGATGAGGATGAAGGTGAAGTGCAGCGGCAGTGTCAATATACCGATGACCAGACCCAGAATAAGTCTGACTAGGGTGTCTGACCAGATGAGCTTCAACAGGGCCTGTGCCTCACAGGTAAAATGGTTGATGATATTGTGTCCACAGAAACTGGCAAGAATTGCAGTGATTGGTATTACTGCTAAAAGGAAGGCACTAGCCCAGGTCACCACAGCCAACTGTATGCAGACCTGGTCATTCATAATGATGGTGTGACACAGGGGATTGGATATTGCAGTAAATCTATCATAAGCCATGACATCAAGGATGAGGCACTCTGTCATCCCCAGAAAAAGAGCAATGGTCATCTGAGCATAGCAGCTAGTATAGGAAATGGTGGGGCAGTCTCTTAAACCATTGAACAATAAAAAAGGCACTGAATTGCTAGAGTAGCAGGTATCAAGGAAGGGCAAGTTGCTTAAGAAAAATTACATAGGGGTGTGAAGCTGCTTATCTCCTCTAACCACAACAATGATGAGACTGTTACCCACCAATGTAATCAGGTAGACTGCTACCCTGGACTTCTGGATGATTGGACAAACCCACCAGGATGAACTCTGTCACTTCGCTGGCATTATCTGTAATCAGAATATCCATTGTGTTCTATCTGCTGAGGAAGAAGAAATTGAAATCATTTTAATTTGGGAAACACTTATTGTTTGCTGTATCCTCAGTAGTATATCAGGTGCTATTAGGAGGGGGTGTCTATGAAACAAGTGATGCTGTTTGTAAGTTTATGTTCTATTTTGGAAGATGAAGCATTCATACACAGCACAAGATTAATTTGCAAAGTAGCACAATCCATTGTGAGTCTTAATCCCTTCATCTATAAAATGAGGGAGGTTGGAGTCCACCTGAAGCGTGCTTTGAACACTCCCCCTAAAAGAAAATGTGCTAATTTACTGCTTAAATGTAATCAGATCCCTGAATCACAGAATTACTAATTGTTCTTTCCTGCTATGGATATTAGCCAGAGGTTTATCTTTAGCTTGTTCATATCCTTGGCATAAAATATGTGCCCAGTTCACTCTCATTTCTTCCTTAACCTGCACATACAGTCAATCACTAAGTACTATTGGCTTGTCCTCCTAAATATATTTCAAATCTACCTACAAATCTCCATATCCACAGCCAACACTTATCTAGTAAGAGCCACCATTGTCTCACATCTGGACTAACACAAGAGCTGCTTAGTAGGTCTCCCTACTTCCATTCTTGCCTCTCTATAGTCTATTCTACACATAGCAGCCTTTTACAAACATTCCCATGCTTAAAACCACTCTAGGGCTTCTAATTACAATTGGAATGCAATCTAACCTGTTTACCATGACCCACAAGAGTCTAAATGACCTGACCCTAACCTTATCTCGCATAGTCTCTTCTCATGCTGACCTTGTTTCAGCAATATTATCTTTATGAAGCACTGTAAGATTGTTCCTACCTCAGGATTTTGCACATTGTGTTCTTGCTGGGGGAAATGTTCTTCCTACCGTTTTTGCTTGGTGAACTCCTAGTCATTCTTAATACCTCAGCCTAAAAGGAACTTCATTACAAAAGCCTTCCCTAACCCCACTAATTTAAATCAGATCTCTTTGTTAAAATTGTTCATATTACTCAGAACTTTTCTTGTATGGCTCTTATCACAGTTTGTATTTATATATTTGTGTGATTATTTAATTTCTGCTCTCTTACTATAGCCCTAGGAGGAACGAGGCCCTGACTGTTCTATGTACTACCTTATTTTCACTACCTCACACAGTACCTGGTGTGAACCCACAAAATATGGGTTCAGTATACGTTTGTTGAATGAATCAAGGCTAGTTATTTGGTTCTTCTCTCTTACCCAGTGTCATGAAATTGACTTGACTGAAACTACTTTGAACTGGCTGAAGAAAGTAAATGTTTGATGGTAAAAAGCCTATGATGAGAAACAGTTAGTATCTCATAGTATTCAGTTTTTTTGTTTTTTTTTTTTTACTTTTTGGCTGCACCACATAGCGTGTGCGATCTTAGTTCCCCAACCAGGGATCGAACCCGTATCCCCTGCATTGGAAGCACAAAGTCTTAGCCATTGGACTGCCAGGGAAGTTCCTCATAGTATTCAGTCTTATTAATGCCCTGTAGCTCAGAAATGATACTTTTGTAGCCTTACAGTTTGCCCTTTGCATGGAAGGAAGGTGTGATAGTGAAGAGAGAAAATGGGCTTATTCTAGAATCTGAAAGAAAAGTGTTTTCACCCTTTTTCATCCATTAAAAATTTTATTTTCTTTGTTCTAGTTCTATCAGATATGCATACTGTCACAGACCAGCTCATTATTAAGGTCAAGATCTTTCCCTGGATTGTCTGTAAAATTTCCAGGAAGTTGTAATCACAAATCAGGATTTGGAGCATCTACAGTGTATAGTTTCAGACTCATGAGGCAGTTGTCAGGCCTTGGTGAAAACGGGCTGTGGATGGGAAGGTTTGTCTTAGGAGCTAGGCAGCAGAGAGAACTATCCAGGCTAATGATGTAGGTGATCTCTTTGGACTCTCTACTCAGGACAAACTCCAAATTTCAGAAGGTAGAAGACCTTTATGGACAAGTAATTCAGGAAGTAGAGTAAGAATTTATAACAAGATCCTCATTAAAACCTAATACAGGATAAGGGGGTTCTGAAAAGCAATCAGAACCAAGGGCCAAAAAACTGAAAAAGTACTTAGGTGCTGCTAAACTTCTAATTACAGTTGTTTTTTTACTTATTAAAGAGAGTGATCTTACAAGGAGGCCCTTGACTACCTGTAATGAGAATTTAAAGGCTCCTTTTTGTTCTGTATACTCCCAGAATTGGAATCAGAAAACAGAATCAATATGAAGTGAAAAAGTCTTCTTGGAGTAGAGTTATAGGATTGAGACTGAAGCAGAAGTCAGGTAATCTAGTCTTTATTCAATGGTGACACCACAAGCATAGTTTCTTAACAGCATTACAAGAATGGGATTTTTGGGGCACCAACTTTTTCAAGAGGTACTAAAGTTTCACACTAGAATGGCAACATTTAAAATCATAAAGCTTTATTTTGACTTACAATATTCACCATGTTATAGTCCTAAAAATCTCAAAACAAATGCCAGTATAGATAGCTGAAAAACAAAGAACACATTTATGTGTTTACATGATTTTAGAGAATTTCACTAGACTAACCATATATATTTTTTATTGAATAATTCAATGTTTTAGCGCTGTGTAGGCCAGAATCTTCCTAAATTAGCTAGACATATGTGGAGATTCTCACATATAGTCACAGGCTTTTGATCTTTTGGAAACATGTTGGGTGTACTTTTCTTCATACAGATTTCCCAAAGAGGGCTTTCCTGGTCCCACTTACCATGTAGGAGCATGCTTCCCAGGAGGACTCATTTCAATTTTAATACTTAAATTAAGGGATGCTTGGAGTATCTTCCCTGTTCTCTGAGCTCTTCAGAAAGCTCCCAGGAGTTCAACATATACTAGAATAGATAGTGCGCACAGACAGGAATTTCTGTTATTCATATCAGGCAGTGTAGACTGTTGGTTAAGAGCATGGATCCTGGATCAAAGTTTGAATCCTGGATCCACTACTGATTCACAGTGCGACATTGGTAATTTGCTTAGCTTGTTTACACCTTAGTTTCCTCAATTATAAAATTGGGAAAATTATAGTAACTATCTCATAGGGCTTTTGTGCCATATATATAAGCTATTATTATTTAAAATTATATATATATATATATATATATATATATTTTTTTTTTT
>NW_006789838.1:22507-35644 GCF_000442215.2 Lipotes vexillifer | reverse complement strand
GTACACGGGCCTCTCACTGCCGTGGCCTCTCCCGTTGCGGAGCACAGGCTCCGGACGCGCAGGCTCAGCGGCCATGGCTCACGGGCCCAGCCGCTCAGCGGCATGTGGGATCTTCCCGGACCGGGGCACGAACACGTGTCCCCTGCATCGGCAGGTGGACTCTCAACCACTGCGCCACCAGGGAAGCCCTTAAATAGTATTTTTAAATGAATCCTCATTTGGGAAGTAGAACCCATGACAGTATGGCCACATTTGTTATCTTTCTTTTCTGGAAGGGGGAAAGTAAATAAATGAGGACAAAAATAAGGCAATATGGTCAGATTATACTGTGAGCCTTCTGAAAGAAGAATTTGCATTTCACTTCTATAACTTCAGTACTTGTCTCAATTCCTGACACATGGCAGGAACTTAATGAATAAGTGATTATTTGGGGAATCAAATTGATTTTTCTCACCTGAATAGCATAAAAGCCCCCCAAACAAAAATGCCAAGGTCTCTAAGAGTTGTGCGGGATCATTAGCTCACTGAAGTGTTGGAGTCTTTCAAGGGGAGTGAGTTACAGGTGCATCCTGGGAGATCCATGTCAAGACTGACCATTCCACACATATATGTTGATTTGTTCCAACAAGCAACTATGGCTTCTTTCCTCCTTGCCAGGGTGTATGTTCTTCACTTGCTCTTACAATGGGTTTTGTCTTGATTCTGTTCAGCATTTTAGAAACCGGGGCTCCAAATGGTCCAAAATATGAACAAGAGAAGAAGGAGAGAAGAATCTTAAACATTCTCTGCTGTTACCTTCTGAGTTTATTCATTCTGGTTCCAAAGAAGTGATTTCACTGAAGAGACTTCAGGGATCAGGTCCCTAAAAGGCAATTAGATCCTACTACTGAACTAAAGCTGTACATTCTTCTGGGAGTGTTATTTCTAAGTCATTAAAATACAAGTAGATGTTGTCTACTAATGCTAATACTTCATTAGTGACAATATGATAAAACTTTTGACTAACACCCTCAACTCCACTTTTGCTCTTAAGTTACCAGGGAGCAGAACCAACTCTAGGGTGATTACTCAGAGTCCTGTGTTTCTTGGGAGGGTTTCCAATACAGTGACTCAGAATATAATGAATGAATAGGAAAGGGGGAATGGCCACAATTTACTGGGATGCTATGAAAGCTTCAATTAAGCATTCAGGTAAATAATGTTAACAGTGTTTACTGGAGGTTTCCTCTTCCTCTTCACTTTATCCTAACTTCCCCCAGCCCACCCCAGCCATCTTTGACTTGAATAGTTTCTGGAAATCCCACTTTTTCCTAAAACTTTGCTGGATTAAATTTCAGGTGCCATACAAACTGTCACTGTCTAAATATAATCATCTTCTCACTCTGTTATAAAGCAGAAACTAACACACCATTGTAAAGCAATTATACCCCAATAAAGATGTTAAAAAAATAAATAAATAAATAAATATAATCATCTTCTCACTCTGTTATAAAGCAGAAACTAACACACCATTGTAAAGCAATTATACCCCAATAAAGATGTTAAAAAAATAAATAAATAAATAAATATAATCATCTTCTCATTCACTGTCCCATTGATTTACTTCATCTGTGCATGTACCTAATTATAATAGTGCTATTTTATTGATTCCTTGCCGAGTTGTGGCCTGAATATATGATGTAATTGTTTATTATTTTTACATGTATCCTTCTTAAAATTTCCAACTTAGAGTTCAAGATATTGGGGCTAGGAATGAGGCATCTCAGCAAATGGTCTAGCTGAGTGCTACTCAAAATGTTTGCAATGACATAAGAACAGAATTGAGAGTAAACAGTAACTTTTAAAGTGATTTGACATTGCCATAATATTTTAATTGTATTTTATAAAATATCAGGCTGTGACAGCTTGGAACTTTAAAAAAAACAGCTGTGTTTTACCACAGATAGTTTGAGAAGTATTGGTTTAACACCTATTCATTTAAGCAGTTCTTATTGTGCATGTACTCTGTGCCAGGAATTATGCTAGGGAGACAGAGATGAATGAAACAAACTTCTTGTTCTCAATAAACTTATGATCTAATTGGGGATAAACACTCCAAAACAACTGATTATAAAATAATATGGAAGAGGCTAAATTTAGGGTTGAACAAAATGTTATTAAGCGAAAGAAAATGGAATTAAGTCACCTATCCAGGGTTAAACAGAATGGAATGAGCTCTAGGGAAGGCTTCATTGAAGACATAACATTAGATCTGACCTTGAAGGATGACTGAGGTTTTGCCAGCCATGGAAGACAAGAAGGGCACTGCAGGCAGAGAGAACAGTGTATACAGTGGCATATACACATAAAAGGTAGAGAAAAAAGTATTGTTTCTCTGGAGCATGGGGTCTGTGGAGGTAAGGTAGAGAAGGAGGATAAAGAGGTTAGCAGGGTCCTCAATTAATGTTGGCATATCCTATAGGCAGTAGGGAGCCACTGCAAGTTTCTAATCTTGGAGGGGAATTGTAGAAGAAGGTTTAACATGATGAGATTTTCGCTTTAGAAAATCATTCTGGAGAAGTTTCTAGATTTTTTGATGATGGCCATTCTGACTGGTGTGAGATGATATCTCATTGTAGTTTTGATTTGCATTTCTCTAATGATTAATGATGTTGAGCATTCTTTCACGTGTTTGTTTGCAGTCTGTATATCTTCTTTGGAGAAATGTCTGTTTAGGTCTTCTGCCCAGTTTTGGATTGGGTTGTTTGTTTTTTTGTTATTGAGCTGCATGAGCTGCTTGTAAATTTTGGAGATTAATCCTTTATCAGTTGCTTCATGTGCAAATATTTTCTCCCACTCTTAGGGTTGTCTTTTGGTCTTGTTTATGGTTTCCTTTGCTGTGCAAAAGCTTTGAAGTTTCATTAGGTCCCATTTGTTTATTTTTGTTTTTATTTCCATTTCTCTAGGACGTGGGTCAAAAAGTTGATTGGATGGCTAGTTTAGAGAGAGACTGGACTAGGGAAAAATAGGAGCTTATTACAGTCATCCTGGTATGGGTTGAGTAAGCTGTGGACTAGGACAGATGCATTGGGGACAGAGAAGGGATGGATTTCGAAGACATTTCAGAGCAAGAAACAATAAGATTCAGTGAGTGAGTGGTCATTAAGGGTAAGTGAGGAGAAGATGTAGAGGCTAATTCTGAGGCTAATGAAAATACCATCATGTAGCATTTGTAACGTGCTTTTAACTTTTTAACATCTAACATCTATGATCTCATTTGATCTTCCAACCCTTCTGAGGTAGGTTAAAGAATATATTTTTCCCTGTTTGACAGATTCAGTCCAGAGAATTAAGTGATTCGCCCAGAGTTTCATAGCTCATTAATGGCAGAATCCAGACTAGAATCCAGACATCCTGACGCCTAATCATGTGCTTTTCTCACTCCATCGCGATGTTGTACTGAAAAAGTGTTTGACCTGCTGCTCACAGTTAATCGGAAACATTTGCTCTGCATATTACTAGCGGGGGGAAAAAAGAGGAGAGAAGGCACCCAGTGAGATGAGCACCAACTACTTTTGAGTCAATTGAAACTTCAGTATTAGTAATAATAACTGTATAATAACAGTAATAAAATAAATTAATGCTTATTGAGGGCTTACTATGTCCCAGCCATAGTTCTCATCATTTTATATAAAATCAACTGATTTAATTCTCTTAACAACCTTCTGAGGTCAGTCCTATGATTGTCTTCCTGTTATAGATGAGGAAACTGAGGCAGGAAGTTGCCCAAGCTCATATAGCCAATAAGTGTCAGGTCAGATGTTTTAGCTAGACAATCTGAAAACATAGTGTTTTTTCCTTTCTCTGTTCAGCAACAATCTTACCTTCTTCCTACTTTTCTTTTTCAAAGACTCCCTGAACCCATCAGGCTCCCATCAGAAAGAGTATCTAGGCATCAGGAGAATTGTATTTTTTAAATTAAATTAAATTAAATTAATTTTTTATTGAGGTATAATTGACACATAACATTATATTAGTTTCAGATGTACACCATAATGATTTTATATGTGTATACAATGAGAAATTACCACCACCATAATTCTAGGAGAACTGTATTCTTTTCCCAGTCATATCGCTAACTGTTGACCTTGATAATATCACAGCCTCTCTACATCTTTTTATCACCTGTTAATGTCAGTTTCATAATATTAATATCTGTTTGTTAATCTCATTAAATTACTTAGAAGATGATATGAGGTAATATATGTTCAAGAATAAGATAAACTGTAAAGTGTATAAAGTGTTTTATAATTTTAAGAACTAGGAAGATATAAATTCACATAGTAATGTTGCTTGCGTACACGTCTTTCTTCCCGCCTAGACAGTGAATTCTTTGAGGGGAAGGATCAAATATGCTTTTATTTGACCACCGCATCTCTGGCAATACCACAGTACTGGCTGTATAGTAGGTAGTTAATAAATGCATATTAATTGAATGATATATGTACAGATGCTTGAATGCATGGGTGAGAGAGCAACCTTGGAAGGCACTATTTAAGAAGCAAGTAGGCATTTCAATTCGTGGCGTCTTAGGCTCACGTGATCCAGACTTCACAATGACAGCTAACGTTTATTGTTCTCTAACTGTAGGCCAGGCACTTTTCTAAGTGCTTTACATGAATTGAGTCATACAGTTCTTATAACCAAGCTATGAAGTCACATTCAACACATCCTTTTTAGCTCTCACCTGTATTGTAAAAGTGTGTAGACTTTGTAAACAGAGATTTAAATGGCTTCTGAGCATTCTTCTCTGAAACATCTACTTCAGTAACATCATTGGTAACAGTTTCCTACATAATATCCCTAAAACTTCCCAAGATTCCCAAGTGGTAGAATGAAAGTCTGAATCCCAAAAGTTTGGCTCCAGGGCCTGTGCTCTAAATAGTTATACTTCACTGCCTTTCCTCAAGTGAAATCCCAAATCCTGTGAATGGGGTGTGGCGTCTTTTTCTTAAATTCCTATTGGAAAATATCACTTGGAAACTATTTTTCAGTTTGAAAACTTTCTCCTCAATTTCTAACAGAACTATCGTAGTTTCAAACCAGTCTTTATTTGCTTTCCAGGGTGAAGCAAAGTAAGCTTCACTACCCAGCTGCCTAGGATGAGGTGCACAGTGGAATGCTTCTCACAATGCCTGTGAGTGATCAGGTGGAGAAGTGATAGTCAACCTTAGGAGTTTTCAACAATCAAGAATTGATTTCATTCCACAGCACCCTCATAGAGTTCATTTTTATATTTAAAATGAATTAATATCAGTGTTGAATTAGATTATCTTTGGGGTTTAGATGCCTAGAAACAGAATGTTAGTGCTGGAAGGGCCATAGCTATGTTAACTAGCTGCTATGTGTGTCTACTTTTCCAGTCAAAGCTAACATTTAAAGTCAGGCAGATAGATCTATATATATTGATCTTGAGGAATGTCCATGATATATTGTCAAGTGGAAAAAGCAAGTTGCAGAGTAA
Source organism: Lipotes vexillifer (assembly GCF_000442215.2). Taxonomy (NCBI): domain Eukaryota; kingdom Metazoa; phylum Chordata; class Mammalia; order Artiodactyla; family Lipotidae; genus Lipotes; species Lipotes vexillifer. The sequence goes on along the minus strand of NW_006789838.1, from coordinate 30,141 downwards.
ATTGATGATATTATTCTATTTTTTTAAGAAAATAAAGAAAATATATATAACACCTAGATGCAGAATGTTAAGACTAGAGAGATCCTTGGGTAACAAAACACAACCTTCCTATTATATTGATGAGCAAATCTGAGGGCCAAAGAGTGCTATAACTAAGGTCACACAGCTAGTTAGTAGCAGAATCAATTCTGCAGCCCTGTCTCCAAACTCCACTATGTCACTCTGTCTATAGGTTGTGCCTGTACCAACAAGTCAATAAAGAGACAAAGCATGTAGTGACAGAGCTACCATTTTGTAGTAGGGGCACCATTAACAAAAATATGATTCTCATTTTAAGCTGCAAATAGAGAGCTGTAATAAAGAGTAGAATATTTCTCCCCCCAAAAGCAGGGTCATTAAAATGAGTACTCTGAATATTTCTCCTAATTTCTGAATTTCTCTCTACTTGAAGGCTCTATTGTTTTCTCCTGTAAAATTTTATTGATTTCACCAATTTAACTTTATTTCACAATGTTAATTTGAAATGTTTTGCATAATGTATGAAACTTGCCCTGGCACCTAGTACCTAGTTCCTGGTTGAAAGTAGTAAGTTAATATTTGTTGAATGAATAAATCAAAGATTTAAATCACTTGGATTTTTTTTCTAAATATTTTTTAATTTCTTGATATTAAAACATGGTTTCAGTGGCTGAGAATACCATAATTTAAAAAAATGTATAGGAGATGGAATTTGAATGAATGTTGCATTTATTTGAAAATTATGCTATTTTGATAAGTGATTTACTCATTCTATTTTTTTTCTCATTGTTAACATGAGGGGTGGATTATGGTGACTTTTCTTACCAATTTTACAGAGGTGTTAGGAATACAGAATGAAATAATATATTTGAAAGAAGTTTAGAAAAAGAAAAAAATGAAACACTCTACACTAATGTAGGAAATGTCTATGATAAAATTTTCTCATGATTCTGAGGTTAAGTAGAGTAAGGGATTGTGCTTCTACAACAGGGTTTGCCTTCAATAAAGTTGTAAATTTTCTGACATTTGTCTTCTGACCTTTTATTACACCATTCTTTGTCCTATTTTCCAATTTCAGTTATGCCTCGCCTCCTGCTAACAGTCATAGGAGATTCTCTTGCTGCTTAGGTCTCTTCTGTCAGTGAGGAAATGATTCTGATAAATTTATTTACCTGAAGTTGAGTAACTTAATGGGTGGCTGACCACTAATGTGTTATATGTAAAGAAAGAGTAAAAAAAATGCCTGTAATGGAAATTCAAGTCTCAGTAAGAATAATACTTTGGGGTGGGAGCACTTCCTGAAGCTTCTCATATAATGATCACCTACTCTACCAAGGGTAAAGTCAGACGTTTTAAACAGTTTTTTCTGTCAGTGAAGATGTAGCTGAATGTTATTTTAGAAGTTTAGAAGCAAAGAAGGCTTATGCCCTTTTTGCCATAACTTTCCTCATTGCCCCTTTAACATCCTTATTCCTCAGGCTATATATTAGGGGTTTCAGCATGGGTGTCAAAGCCCCATAAAACACTGAGGTAAACTTGTCCTTGTCAGGGGATGACTTGGACTGTGGTTTCATAATACATGGAAATGGCTGCCCCATAGAAGATTGCCACCACAGTCAAATGAGAACCACAGGTAGAAAAGGCCTGAACGAATCCTTAGAACAGCAGTGGCAATTCGGACATAGGAGAGGAGAAACAACCCAAAGGGTAGGAGCAGGGAAAATACTTGTGGTGATCATAAGCTTATTGAGGCTGGTATCAGAACAAGCCAGCTTAAGAAGGGAGGGAATTTCACAGACAAAATGGTTGATAACATTAGCCCCACAGAAATGAAGTTGCAGGGATAAGATGAGCATGGCAGTGAGCACAAGTGATGCCCCCCATGAGGTAGCAGCCAGCCAAACACACACTGAGCCATTCATGACCACAGAATAGCGTAGGGGATTGCTGATAGCAACCACACAATCATAGGCCATGACAGCCAACAGGAGGCACTCTGCTGTGGCCAAGACCAAGGAGACACTTATTTGGGTCAAACAATCGTGGGTAAGAGAGGTAGGGATGGGTAGAGAAACAATGCACCAAGGCCTGGGGCATGGAGACTGTTCCATAGCAAAGGTCTAAGAAAGACAGATTACTAAGGAAGAAGTACATTGGAGTGTGGAGGTGGGGGTCAGTGTGGATAAGAAAGATGATAAGTCCATTCCCCAATAACGTTCTGAGGTAAGTTATCGGTACCAATGTGAAAAATGTGACTCTCCATTCAGGATAGTTAGAGATTCCAATAAGAAGAAACTCAAATACTGCTGTAGCATTGTCCATGGCCATCCTTCCCACTTGGCACTATTCACTGGATGGGTGCCAATGTAGTTGCCTAATTTTACCTGAAAGAATGAGAATAAAGATGGAGGGATGGTATGAGAAAGTTGGAACTAACTAGGGTGTACAGGATCATTCTCGTTGTCCTCTTCAAAAGATATAAGAATACAAATGAGATATCTATAATGGAAACAGAGGCAAAGCAAAAAATCTACTCCCTCCCGTGGAAAACAGCAAATTCCCCATCCTTTTGAAATGGTTATATGAAAAGTTCTGCAACCCACTTTTGCCAGATACTTTTTAGTATCATTTTTTTCCAAGTAAGAAGAGAGGAGAAGGAGGGCATCTTCCTGCTTCTCTCACTCGTTCTCCATTTTCAAAGACAAATCTGATTCACAGAGATGGTTGAACCTCTGTCAGCTTGAGTTACTAATCTCCACCAAGAGGGTACCTTCTGATAGTCTTAGCTAAAATATTGCCTATTCTTGTGTCTGTCTGTCACTCCTAGATTGTTCATACCTCCATTTTCCCATTGTGCTAGTATCTACCACGGTGCTTGTCCTAGAGTCCTGCCAAGTATTTCTTTTCTAAAAATAAATTTCTTTATTTATTTTTGGCTGCATTGGGTCTTCGTTGCTGCACGCGGGCTTTCTCTAGTTGCGGCGAGCGGGGGCTACTCCTCATTGTGGTGTGTGGGCTTCTCATTGCAGTGGCTTCTCTTGTTGCGGAGCACAGGCTCTAGGCACGTGGGCTTCAGTAGTTGTGGCACGCGGGCTCTAGAGCGCAGGCTCAGTAGTTGTGGTGCACAGGCTTAGTTGCTCTGCGGCATGTAGGATCTTCCTGGAGCAGGGATCGAACCAATGTCACCTGCATTGGCAGGTGGATTCTTAACTACTGCACCACCAGGGAAGTCCCCAAATATTTCTTTGATCTAAACTGATATTATGTAAATACAGTATGTCATGGAACCCTTGAGGTCTATGAAAACCCTCTGCTAATGTCTGTGGTTGGAGTTACATTTCCAGGTCCTCTGGTGTTTTCCGTGTTGTGATTGCTGAGCCCCAGTTAGCAATGTGAAAATCTAATGTGATGTTTCTAAAAGTATGAGTGGTAAGGAGTGACCAGCCTACCTGAAAAGTCACTCTCTTCTCACCCTCATCACTCTCTTTTCCCTCATGCTGCTTAATTTTCCTTATAGCACATTCCAATATTTGAAACTACATTAATGATTTGATTGTTTATTACCTCAGTGGTCCCCAACCTTTTAGGCACCAGGGACCGGTTTCCTGGAAGACAGTTTTTCCTCGGATGGGGCGGGGTGTGCTGGGGGATGGTTCAGGCAGTAATGCGAGTGAAGGTTCAGGTGGTAATGCGAGCGATGGGGAGCAGCAGATGAAGCTTCACTTGCTCGCCCGCCGCTCACCTCCTGCTGTGTGGCCCGGTTCCTAGCAGGCCAGTGGACCGGTACCGGTCTGCAGCCCAGGGGTTGGGGACTCCTGTATTACTCGATTACTTGTCTCCCACTCGAATGTAAATTTACTGAGAACAGAACCTTGTCTGCTTTGTTTACTGGCTTATCCCTAGTATCTAGAACAGTGCCTGGGGCATCATAAGGAACTGATATCGAATGAATAAATGAACGTATAAAGTCCTGGGCTGTTACAGATATTATTCAGAATTTAACTACTCCTCTTGCCACCTGCACTGCCATCCCTTATTCCAAGTCATTGTCATTATTCACCTGAATTTTGTCAATAACTTCCTTATTGGTTCCCCTGTTTCTGGCTTTGCCTCCATTCAGTTCAAATGATTCAGTTATATTGTAAGTCAGATCAGGTTACTCTTCCATTAAAAAAATTCAATAGCTTCTCATTTCAACCTAATTAAACACCAACCTCCTTACTATGACCTATCAGGCACTACATGGTTTGCCTCCCCTTTACCTCTCTGACCTCTGTTCCTACTACTCTTTTCCTTGCTCACTTTGTTCTAGTCACACTGGCCTCTTCACTGTTCCTTAAACACTCATGGCACATCCCTTTCTCAGAGCCTTTGATCTCTTTGATCTCGCTGCTCCATATTTATGAAACCAAGATCCTTGTATGGCTTACCTTCTCACTTCTCTCAGGTCTTTACTCACAATGCATCTTTTTAGTCAGTTCTTCTTTGGCCACCCTGTCTAAAAGCTCATCTCTAGCCCTTGGCATTTTATGTTTCCCTTTACAATTCTCTTTAGAATTATCATTTCTAGCATCTTGTATATTTTATCTATTAATTATGTTTATTGATTGTGTCTCTCAAATAGAATGCATACTCAGTGAAGTCACTGCTGTATGCCCAAAACCTAGAATGGTGCCTGGTGCATGGAAGGTGCTTAAGAATTATTTGCTGAATGAATGTGTGAATGGAACTCTTTAGCTTTTCCACATTGAAAGACAGCCTCTCTTTTTCCATCTGCCTCTTCCCTAGATATTGCTGTTTATATGGCAAGCACCCCCTAATGTGTATGTGCTCCTTCATTAGCTTAACTCTCCCGTTTCTTCTAATCCCTTCCTTGAAGCTTCTGCTACTCACTGGCTATTTCTCTGGATAAGTTTCTTCCCCTCATTGGCTTAGATTTTTATTTGCAATCTAGTTAAACTAAGTGATCTCTAAGAGCCCTTCTAGCTCTAACATGCTAGGATTCTCTGATTTCCCTCAGTTAAACGGAAGACAAAACAAAACTTAACACTCCTCAGAATATGAGGAATCTACTACATTTTCCTCCATTGTTGGAAATTCATGTGGGCTACAGAAGGGGTTTACTAAGGGATGAAGTTTCTCTAACCATCTTTGAACTGGGAGACTCGCTTGTCCTTAAAAGTCTTTAGCAAAGAAGATTCTACAATTCCCCCACTTCCCTGTCCTGGAGTCCAAGTAACCTGTCCCTGTGTCTAGTTCTCTACTTTGTTCAGCCTCTCAGACAGGCTAAGTACATGAGAATGGTAAATTTATGGAAGTGAAAGTGTATGCCACTTGTGAAGTGTCAAACACATGTAAGGGAGGGAGAAGATAGTAACCTGCCTTCACAGGAGTGTCCTCAGATCTTGAGAGACCTAGTGAGATAATCATTTCCACAGAGGGAAAATGCAGAAAGATGAGAGTCACATGGCTATGTGAAACAATGCACTGAAGCCTGTTATATTTTAAGTAAGTACAGTCATACCTTAAATTTCTTTGTGGTCTATGTTTAACTCCCAATTACCTATATATGGGCCATTCACAGTAGAATATCTAAAAAGATGATGGACAAGCTGCAGATGGGAAGATGAACTGGTTTTGCATAGAAGTAGATGGCTGATTATTATGCCATTTAAAAGTCTCTGTTGCTCCTAGAACTCTATAAAGCACACTGATTTTGCTGTTAAATATTGATAAATAAATGTTTTCCCTCCTTATATGAACCTATAATTCTTAATGACCAGCAGGATGTATTTTATTTCTCTGGTATTGAGGTATTATTTATAGAGTCTATCCCTCAGTCTTTCATGAGCCTAGTTGAATAAATTGATGAGCGAGTTGATTAAAAATTGGTGATCTGTCTATGGTTGCGGGAAGACTTGTTTTTAATGGTGTTAAGCTTACTGATAGAGATTGGGATCGAACCCATGACCTTGCCTCCATTAGTACTGTGTCTGAACCTATGGAATTAAAATTGATGACAACTTCCCTTTCACACTTAAAGGCTACTCAGCATCTAAACTGAGGGACCTATTTATCATTTAGTCTGGGCCCTGTTCTCCAAGGCAGTGCTGATTGTCTCATCGTAAAATTATCGTTAAAAGATTCCTGGAAAACTGGACTTAGAATGTTTCCCATCTTAGTCTTGTTGCCTGCAATTATTTATATAGCCTAACTTTTCTTTCAACTAACAGCTGCCCTCTTGCCTTCCTGGAGTTTGCCCATGTCCGATAAATGGTTAGGGGTTAAAAAAAAAGTGGGAGGGGGAATGAAAGAAACTGGAGCATTTTCCTGTTACTGACTTACCATTGGAGGTTCCTCTCAAGTGCCAGTAGGTGGAGCAGAATGAGACTGCTGAAAATACCAAGTTTCCAACAGTTGTCAGGTTTGGAACATGACGATCTCCGTGCAAACTCTCCTGGTGAGATTTCAGAAGCCTTCCCAGCTTCTCAAACTCTCAAATGCCTGGAAACCTTTGAAGAAAAAAAATACTTTTTTGGTTAGATCAAATTACAATTGCCAAAAACTTTAATGTGCAGCCCTTGGTGATGGTATCTGATTAAATTATTTAATTTCTTAGGCAAACATTGCTTTCACTGATCTTTGACTCATGTACATCTTTGTTCTATCTTCCCTGGAAAAGTTATAACAAGGACGATTGAGGTCATTTGAATACTTTGCATCAAGACCCTTAGGTTATTTCAATTTTCCACCTGCTAGATTAGGCACCTTTTGCCTCTTGGCAATATTTATCTATCTGTTATCTTATCTTGATGAAGTGGAACACAATTAAACCAAATTGTCACTTTCTTTAAAAAGAGGGAAATGATAATAAAACATGCTGCATCCAGGGCTTTAAACTAAATTGGATGATTTCAAGGAAGTGTCCTGGGCTCTGTGTATACCCTACCCAGTTTCCTACTCTTTCTCCACTACCTATTTTCAGTGCCGGAGTGTCAAAGTATACAACCTGAAGACTCCAAGGTCCTGAGCATCCCTCGGTCAGCAAAAAGATCTAATGACAGTTACTCTACCCACTAAGGCTGGACAATAGACTCAGGTGTTTCAAAAGCATTAAACTGGAGTTGAAGCGCAAAGCTGTTTGGTTACCCCTCACTTGTCCAGAAAATATAACTACCAGAACCTGCCTTTCATTGAGCAGTTTGGTTTTTAGAAATTGTGCCGTTCCTCCCCTTCTCTTGATCTAGGTTAAGGATCCATTGATATATGTTTACCCGGAAGCTGTCACCAGAGCTCTATCTCTGGGAGCGTAGTTTGTTCTGAACTAAATCTATAAATCCTACATCATCAGCATACTTATGATGTCTGGGGTCTGATTCTCTTCCAGATTCAATTCCAAATGCAGGGAGAAAGTTGATGAGCTGCTCAGTAACTTAAATAACTTGAAGTTCCAAAGTGCTACCAGACCATTTATCTCACGAGTACAGTTCAAAGTTTCTGGTCTTCAGCAGAAAGAAATAATTAGCTTGGGAGAGCTTCAGGGACCTCATCCCAAACAAGCAATTAAATTTTGCCAAACCAGAGCTGTTTGAAAAAAAGTAGTATTTTGTGTAGGG
>NW_006789838.1:7272-22443 GCF_000442215.2 Lipotes vexillifer | reverse complement strand
TATGCGTAGGGAAAAGAAATAAAGAAAGAGAAAGGAGACTTTTGAGACCATGAGACTTCTGTATACCACTGTTGGGCTTTCCAGAGAACTAAGAAATAATTCTTTTTATTTTGGTCCATAGTCTCTTCACATTCTTTCAGTATTAAATTGGTGTCGTGACAGAGCCTGCAGCTGGTAGAGAAATGTCTATCAGTGGACAGCTGGGATAGAGAGTGCACAACAGAGTGCATGTATTATTGATTCCCACGTTGAAATAGCCCTTATGTTTGCCTTTCCATTCCCACTTCCACCACCCCAGCCTGCTCAAAGAGCTTCCATGGGAGCTTTTTCTCAACTGTATCAAGTCTGTATTCCTTCATCTGACATGCGAGGCCAACTGTGGCAGTTCCTCATCTATCATTTAACATTCATTTGTTCGTGCATTTACACATTAATATATTTATTCTACAAATACTTAATGAGTACCCACTGTGTGTTAGGCAATGTGCTTTGCATTGAGGATACAACGGGGCAAAAAAAAATTCTGACACAGTTCCCACTTTCATGGAGCTTACTGTCTGGTAGGGAAAACTGCCATTAACCAAACTATCAAGCATATAAATACGCACCTGTGGTAAGTGCTATGCAGAAAAGCTACTTGGTGGTATTTGTTATTGATTCCCACATCCACCTCTGTCTCCTACGACTGCTCAACAAGTTCTCTCCACTTAAGTCTGGTTACTTTTCTTCATTGCTCCATGAGTGCTCACCCCTACTCCTTCTACACCAATGATCCTGATGTTATACCAACTTGGAAAGCAAAATAGTACCTAATCCATCTTTCAACACTAAACCTAGTTTTTGGCTCTTTTGTTATCTATTTTGTTACATGGTTCTCTATGTTATCTGATTCTTCAGCTATATCATAGGTAACCAGAAGCCAGATACTTGTTTTTCTACTTCTTTAGGACTTTTTTATGGTAGTGCCAGTAGATAATAGGGTAGTGGGAAGCAGTCTGAGGTAGTTGTTATGGCTGTGTACCCAGGGGCTTGCTAATTATGTGACCTTGTTCAAGTAATCCAAATAATCTGAGCGTAATTTTCCTTTTTATAGGGAATGAGTAAATACATGGATATGCTTTTTTTTGTCCAAATTATTTTACTTAGTTATTTATGTTTTAACATTTTATTGGAGTATAATTGCTTTACAATGGTGTGTTAGTTTCTGCTTTATAACAAAGTGAATCAGTTATACACACATATATGTTCCCATATTTCTTCCCTCTTGCGTCTCCCTACCTCCCACCCTCCCTATCCCACCTCTCCAGGTGGTCACAAAGCACCGAGCTGATCTCCCTGTGCTATGTGGCTGCTTCCCACTAGCTATCTGTTTTACGTTTGGTACTGTATATATGTCCATGCCACTCTCTCACTTTGTCACAGCTTACTCCTCCCCCTCCCCATATCCTCAAGTCCATTCTCTAGTAGGTCTGTGTCTTTATTCACGTCTTACACATAGGTTCTTCATGACATTTTTTTTCTTAGATTCCATATATATGTGTTAGCATGCGGTATTTGTCTTTCTCTTTCTGACTTGACTCTATTTGATAGACTCTAAGACCATCCACCTCACTACAAATAACTCAGTTTCATTTCTTTTTATGGCTGAGTAATATTCCATTGTATATATGTGCCACATCTTCTTTATCCATTCATCCGTTGATGGACACTTAGGTTTCTTCCATCTCCTGGCTACTGTAAATAGAGCTGCAATGAATATTTTGGTATGTGACTCTTTCTGAATTATGGTTTTTTCAGGGTATATGCCCAGTAGTGGGATTGCTGGGTCATATGGTAGTTCTATTTGTAGTTTTTTAAGGAACCTCCATACTGTTCTCGATAGTGGCTGTATCAATTTACATTCCCACCAGCAGTGCAACAGTGTTCCCTTTTCTCCACACCCTCTCCAGCATTTATTGTTTCTAGATTTTTTGATGATGGCCATTCTGACCGATGTGAGATGATATCTCATTGAAGTTTTGATTTGCATTTCTCTAATGATTAATGATGTTGAGCATTCTTTCATGTGTTTGTTGGCACTCTGTATATCTTCTTTGGAGAAATGTCTGTTTAGGTCTTCTGCCCATTTTTGGATTGAGCTGTTTGTTTTTTTGTTATTGAGCTGCATGTGCTGCTTGTAAGTTTTGGAGATTAATCCTTTCTCAGTTGCTTCATTGGCAAATATTTTCTCCCATTCTGACGGTTGTCTTTTGGTCTTGTTTATGGTTTCCTTTGTTGTGCAAAAGCTTTTAAGTTTCATTAGGTCCCATTTGTTTATCTTTGTTTTTATTTCCATTTCTCTAGGAGGTGGGTCAAAAAGGATCTTGCTATGACTTATGTCATAGAGTGTTCTGCCTATGTTTTCCTCTAAGAGTTTGTTTCTGGCCTTACATTTAGGTCTTTAATCCATTTTGAGCTTATTTTTGTGTATGGTGTTAGGGAGTGATCTAATCTCATACTTTTACATGTAGCTGTCCAGTTTTCCCAGCACCACTTATTGAAGAGGCTGTCCTTTCTCCACTGTACATTCCTGCCTCCTTTATCAAAGATAAGGTGACCATATGTGCGTGGGTTTATCTCTGGGCTTTCTATCCTATTCCATTGACCTATATTTCTGTTTTTGTGCTAGTACCATACTGTCTTGATTACTGTAGATTTGTAGTATAATCTGAAGTCAGGGAGCCTGATTGCTCCAGCTCTGTTTTTCATTTTCAAGATTCCTTTGGCTATTCGGGATCTTTTGTGTTTCCATACAAATTGTGAAAATTTTTGTTCTAGTTCTGTGAAAAATGCCAGTGGTAGTTTGATAGGGATTGCATTGAATCGGTAGATTGCTTTGGGTAGTAGAGTCATTTTCACAATGTTGATTCTTCCAATCCAAGAACATGGTATATCTCTCCATCTATTTGTATCATATTTAATTTCTTCCATCAGTGTCTTATAATTTTATGCATACAGGTCTTTTGTCTCCTTAGGTAGGTTTATTCCTAGATATTTTATTCTTTTTGTTGCAGTGATAAATGGGAGTGTTTTCTTGATTTCACTTTCAGATTTTTCATCATTAGTGTATAGGAATGCCAGAGATTTCTGTGCATTAATTTTCTATCCTGCTACTTTACCAAAGTCATTGATGAGCTCTAGTAGTTTTCTGGTAGCATCTTTAGGATTCTCTATGTATAGTATCATGTCATCTGCAGACAGTGACAGCTTTACTTCTTCTTTTCTGATTTGGATTCCTTTTATTTCCTTTTCTTCTCTGATTGCTGTGGCTAAAATTTCCAAAACTGTGTTGAATAAGAGTGGTGAGAGTGGGCAACCTTGTCTTGTTCCTGATCTTAGTGGAAATGGTTTCAGTTTTTCACCACTGAGGATGATGTTGGCTGTGGGTTTGTCATATATGGCCTATATTATGTTGAGGAAAGTTCCTTCTATGCCTACTTTCTGTAGGGTTTTTATCATAAATGGGTGTTGAATTTTGTCAAAAGCTTTCTTTGCATCTATTGAGATGATCATATGTTTTTTTTCCTTCAGTTTGTTAATATGGTGTATCACGTTGATTGATTAGCGTATATTGCAGAATCCTTGCATTCCTGGAATAAACCCCACTTGATCATGGTGTATGATCCTTTTAATGTGCTGTTGGATTCTGTTTGCTGGTATTTTGTTGAGGATTTTTGCATCTATGTTCATCATTGATATTGCCCTGTAGTTTTCTGTCTTTGTGACATCCTTGTCTGGTTTTGGTATCAGGGTGATGGTGGCCTCGTAGAATGAATTTGGGAGTGTGTTTCCCTCTGGTATATTTTGGAAGACTTTGAGAAGGACAGGTGTTAGCTCTTCTCTAATTGTTTGATAGAATTCGCCTGTGAAACCATCTGGTCCTGGGCTTTTGTTTGTTGGAAGATTTTAAATCACAGTTTCTATTTCAGTGCTTGTGATTGGTCTGTTCATAGTTTCCATTTCTTCCTGATTCAGTCTTGGCAGGTTGTGCATTTCTAAGAATTTGTCCATTTCTTCCAGGTTGTCCATTTTATTGGCATAGAGTTGCCTGTAGTAATCTCTCATGATCTTTTGTATTTCTGCAGTGAGTTGTTACTTCTCCTTTTTCATTTCTAATTCTATTGATTTGAGTCTTCTCCCTTTTTTTCTTGATGAGTCTGGCTAATGGTTTATCAATTTTGTTTATCTTCTCAAAGAAACAGCTTTTAGTTTTATTATCTTTGCTATTGTTTACTTCATTTCTTTTTCATTTATTTCTGATCTGATTTTTATGGTTTCTTTCCTTCTGCTAAATTTGTTTTTTTTTTCCTTCTTTGTCTAATTGCTTTATGTGCAAGGTTAGGTTGTTTATTCGAGATGTTTCGTGTTTCTTAAGGTAGGACTGTGTTGCTATAAACTTCCCTCTTAGAACTGCTTTTGCTGCATCCCATAGGTTTTGTGTCGTCGTGTCTCCAGTGTCATTTGTTTCTAGGTAGTTTCTGATTTCCTCTTTGATTTCTTCAGTGATCACTTTGTTATTAAGTAGTGTATTGTTTAGCCTCCATTGTTCGTATTTTTTACAGATCTTTTCCTGTAATTGATATCTAGTCTCATGGCGTTGTGGTCGGAAAAGATACTTGATACAATTTCAATTTTCTTCAATTTACCAAGGCTTGATTTGTGATGCAAGATACGATCTATCCTGAAGAATGTTCCATGAGCACTTGAGAAAAATGTGTATTCTGTTGTTTTTGGTTGGAATGTCCTATAAATATCAATTAAGTCCATCTTGTTTAACGTATCATTTAAAGGTTGTGTTTCCTTATTTATTTTCATTTTGGATGATCTGTCCATTGGTGAAAGTGGGGTGTTAATGTCCCTTACTATGAATGTGTTACTGTCGGTTTCTCCTTTTATGGCTGTTAGTATTTGCCATATGTATTGAGGTGCTCTTATGTTGGGTTCATAAATATTTACAATTATTATATCTTCTTCTTGGGTTGATCCCTTGATCATTATGTAGTGTCCTTCTTTGTCTCTTGTAATAGTCTTTATTTTAAAGTCTATTTTGTCTGATATGAGAATTGCTCCTCCAGCTTTCTTTTGGTTTCCATTTGCATGGAATATCTTTTTCCATCCCCTCAGTTTCAGTCTGTATGTGTCCCTAGGTCTGAAGTGGGTCTCTTGTAGACAGCATATATATGGGTCTTGTTTTAGTATCCATTCAGCCAGTCTGTGTCTTTTGGTGGGAGCATTTAATCCATTTACATTTAAGGTAATTATCAATATATATGTTCCTGTTCCCATTTTCTTAATTGTTTTGGGTTTGTTATTGTAGGTCTTTTCCTTGTCTTGTGTTTCTTGCCTAGAGAAGTTCCTTTAGCATTTGATGTAAAGCAGGTTTGGTGGTGCTGAACTCTCTTAGCTTTTGCTTCTCTGGAAAGATTTTAATTTCTCCATAAAATCTGAATGAGATCCTCGCTTTGTAAAGTACTCTTGGTTGTCGGTTTTTCTCCTTCATCACTTTAAATGTGTCCTGCCACTCCCTCCTGGTTTGCAGAGTTTCTGCTGAAAGATCAGCTGTTAGCCTTATTGCGATTCCCTTGTGTGTTATTTGTTGTTTTTTCCTTGCTGCTTTTAATATGTTTTCTTTGTATTTAATTTTTGACAGTTTGATTAATATGTGTCTTGGCGTATTTCTCCTTGGATTTATCCTGTATGGGACTCTCTGTGCTTCCTGGACTTGATTAACTATTTCCTTTCCCATATTAGGGGAGTTTTCAACTATAATCTCTTCAAATATTTTCTCAGTCCCTTTCTTTTTCTCTTCTTCTTCTGGGACCCCTATAATTCGAATGTTGGTGCGTTTAATATTGTCCCAGAGGTCTCTGAGACTGTCCTCAGTCCTTTTCATTCTGTTTTCTGTATTCTGGTCTGCAGTAGTGATTTCCACTATTTTATCTTCCAGGTCACTTATCTGTTCTTCTGCCTCAGTTATTCTGCTATTGATACCTTCTAGAGTATTTTTAATTTCATTTATTGTGTTGTTAATCGTTGCTTGTTTCCTCGTTAGTTCTTCTAGGTCCTTGTTAAATGTTTCTTGCATTTTCTCTATTCTATTTCTAAGATTTTTTTTATCATCTTTACTATCATTATTCTGAATTCTTTTTCAGGTAGACTGCCTATTTTCTCTTCGTTTGTTGGGTCTGGTGGGTTTTTACCTTGCTCCTTCATCTGCTGTTTTTCTGTCTTCTCATTTTGCTTATCTTACTGTTTTGGGGGTCTCCTTTTTGCAGGCTGCAGGTTCATAGTTTCCGTTGTTTTTGGTGTCTGTCCCCAGTGGCTAAGGTTGGTTCAGTGGGTTGTGTAGGCTTCCTGGTGGAGGGGACTAGTGCCTGTGTTCTGGTGGATGAGGCTGGATCTTGTCTTTCTGGTGGGCAGGTCCACGTCTGGTGGTGTGTTTTGGGGTGTCTGTGGCCTTATTATGATTTTAGGCAGCCTCCCTGCTAATGGGTGGGGTTGTGTTCCTGTCTTGCTAGTTGTTTGACATAGGATGTCCAGCACTGTAGCTTGCTGGTCGTTGAGTGAAGCCTGGTCTTGGCGTTGAGATGGAGATCTCTGGGAGATTTTTGCCATTTGATATTACATGGAGCTTGGAAGTCTCTTGTGGACCAGTGTCCTGAAGTTGGCTCTCCCACCTCAGAGGCACAGCCCTGACTCCTGGCTGGAGCATCAAGCACCTTTCATCCACACAGCTCAGAGTGAAAGGGAGAAAAAGTAGAAAGAAAGAAAGATATAGGATAAAGTAAAATAAAATAAGGTAAGATAAAAAAATAAAGTTAATAAAATAAGAAATAAAAAATAATTATTAAGAAAAAAGTTTTTTAAAGAAAAAAAATAGCGGTTGGACAGAACCCTAGGAGAAATGGAAAAAGCAAAGCTATACAGACAAAATCTCACACAGAAGCGTACACATATACACTCACAAAAAGTGGAAATGGGGAAAAATATATCTTCTTCTCAAAGTCCACGTCCTCAACTTGGGATAACTCATTGTCTATTCAGGTATTCTACAGATGCAGAGTACGTCAAGTTGATTGTGGATATTTAATCCACTGCTCCTGAGGCTGCTGGCAGAGATTTTCCTTTCGCTTCTTTGTTCGCACAGCTCCCGGGGTTCAGCTTTGGATTTGGCCCCGTCTCTGCCTGTAGGTCGATGTAGGGCATCTGTTCTTTGCTCAGACAGGACGGGGTTAAAGGAGCTGCTGATTCGGGGGCTGTGGCTCACTCAGGCCGGGGGGAGCGAGGGGCATGGATCCGGGACGAGCCTGCATAGGCAGAGGCCGGCGTGACGTTGCACCAGCCTGAGGTGCGCCGTGCATTCTCCCGGGGAAGTTGTCCCTGGATCACGGGACCCTGGCAGTGGTGGGCTGCACAGGCTCCTGGGAGGGGAGGTGTGGATAGTGACCTCTGTTCACACATAGGCTTCTTGATGGCGGCAGCAGCAGCCTTAGCGTCTCATGCCCGTCTCTGGGGTCCGCGCTGTTAGCCATGGCCCGCGCCCATCTCTGGAGCTCCTTTAAGCAGAGCTTTTAATCCCCTCTCCTCGCGTACCAGGAAACAAAGAGGGAAGAAAAAGTCTCTTGCCTCTTCGTCAGGTCCAGACTTCTTCCCAGACTCCCTGCTGTCTAGCTGTGGTGCACTAACCCCATCAGGCTGTGTTCACGCCGCCAACCCCAGTCCTCTCCCTGGGATCCGACCTCCAATGCCAGAGCCTCAGCTCCCAGCGCCCCCGCCCTGCCCCGGCCGGTGAGAGAAGAAAAGCCTCTCGGGCTGGTGAGCGCCGGTCGGCCCTGATCCTCTGTGCGGGAATCTCTCTGCTCTGCCCTCCGCACCCCTGTTGCTGCGCCCTCTTCCGCGGCTCAAGCTTCCCCCCTCCGCCACCCCCCCATCTCCGCCCGGGAAGGGTCTTCCTAGTGTGTGGAAACTTTTCCTCCTTCACAGCTCCCTCCCGCTGGTGCAGGTACCGTCCCTATCGTTTTGTCTCTGTTTATTCTTTTTTCTTTTGCCCTACCCAGGTGCGTGGGGAGTTTCTTGCCTTTGGGAGGTCTGAGGTCTTCTGCCAGCGTTCAGTGGGTGTTCTGTACGAGTTGTTCCACGTGTAGATGTATTTCTGGTGTATCTGTGGGAAGGAAGGTGATCTGCGCGTCTTACTCTTCTGCCATCTTCCTCCTCACCCCTAGGTACGATAATTCTGGCCCGCTGTCCCCATGACTGTCATGGCTTCGGCCGCCTGGGCCCCTCCAGAGCTGGCAGCCTCAGTGAGGCTGCCCTCTTCTCGGGCTCCGGGGCAGTCCCGTGACGGCGGAGGGAAGAGACCCTGAGCCGGGAGTTCCAGCTCTGCGGAAACGCCCATGGATATGCTTATAATAGTGCCTGGCACATGGTAAGTTTCAATAAATATTATCATTGTTAGCTATTTTTGCTTCTCCAAGCACATTCGCATAAATTAGTTCCTATATTTTATAAATGAGAAAATTGTAGCCTAAAGCAATGAAGTGAATTGACTAAAGGTCACACAATTACTTAGAGACAGAGATGGATAGGAAACTCAGGGTTTATTACTTCCAGATCACTGACTTTTAGAAATTATCCATATGGTCTTTTGCTTGATGCTTGCTTTGAGGGCAAATGTATCAAAGCTGGTACTGAGCAGGATTTTGTCCAGGTCTTTGGGTAACTCAGAGTGACCTGATATTGTTACCACTTTATTAAGACATTTATCTTTAGCTGGAGCTTGTTTCCCTGCCAATTAGAAAACAGTAATATTTACAATAAAGAATGAGTTCTTATGAGCGTACTTAACTTCAGTCAGCCTTATAGCCACTGAATGCATCCCTAATGTGTCATTTCTCAAACTGGTTAAAAGGGAGGACCTAATGAAAGAGTGGACACCTTACAAGCTGCCTGACTTTGGGCAAGTCACTTCAACTTTCTGGGGCTCATTTTTTTTTTTTTTTTTTTTTTTTTTTTTTTTACTGTACAGGCCATTTCTAAGGCCCATTCCAGTTATGACATTCTTGGTTCTAGAGAAACTGTTCCTATTCAAAGCATTCTTTTTTGATAGTGTGTGATAAATATCTTTCCTGTATATGGAAGACAGCTAAGGACGTTATGTTAAGTCCTAGTAAAAGGGTGTCAGGAAAGACCTGGGTTAAGGTAAAAAAAAGGAAACATTTGTAGATTCTGTAGCTTAGTGTAGGGAGGTATCCTAACAGTCAAATGAAGCCCTTCAAAGACTGAACAGCAGGAGTTACTGTGGGCAAAGCGAAAGAGGCAGGCATTGCAGACTAAGCTGGTGGGAATACATTTCTCTGTTTCGGAAAGATTGTGACTAGTAGAAGACCTCTTCAGTAACTCTGCTTCTGATGCACTCTTGAAAGGTCCTTAATCAGAGGATGAGCAAAAGAAAGAGTGCGTAGTGTTTTCCAAATGGCTGACTGTAGTATAAGCAATTCCTCATCATAGTCTTTGGGTGCCTGTCTGAAATTATGCACAAAATTATAATCTTCATTAGCAAGTAACAATTCTGCCTTCTCCTTTTCCTTTATGTTACGAGGTAGACCTGAACCATGTGTTAGCAGAAAAAAAGGGAGGTGAGGTTCCAGAGAGGACTGACTAGCCAAACATCTCATAATAGTCTTTAAACAGATTCATAAGGAAAGTTGTCTTAACATTGAAATATGATGTGCTCATCTTCAATTGGGAAAATATTCTTCCCACCTGTGATTCTTTGAGGTTGATCCCAGACAAAAAGAGCACATCATTTTCTTTTTTAAAAATTCACGCTAAATATTTATTTCTTGCAATTGCACAGTACCCAAGTGCGTCTCTGTATTTGGCCCTTGCTGTCAAATACAAAGGCAAGAATTTGCCTTTGAAAACTAGGGATCAGTAAAAGAAGAAATATAAGAAAAACATCTTAATGAATGATCACTAAAGGGAACCCACAACACTGCCTTATTAACTTTGAAAATATCTGTGAATACTAGATTGAAAGAACAAAGTAAGGTTCGAGACAGATGTCCCATCTTGCCTATGGCAATGCATTGGTAACAATATAAGCTATAAGTTTAGAGTAAAGGAACGGAACCCTAATTAATGTAACATGCAGTAAAATTATTAAATTCTTTATCCCAGGTCCAGCAGTGCCTAGGGTACAGCAGGTACCCCATAAATATTTGTTGAAATAAAGAATGAATCAATGAATGCCTCCTTTTAGAGGTGGTTCAGACTAAATACTGTAAAGTCATTCTTTCCCTCCAAATTCAAATACTTTCCATTTGAAACATATTAAAGAAAAGGGCTATGGTGTGACTACTAAGGGTCTAGGGTTTTAACTTTTGAATGGTTTATAAAGGAACTTACAGAACGCTTCTAACAGCTTTGTGTCTGGAGGTTTGTCCAGGCTCAGGAGGCATGATTAGCCTCAGTGCATTGTTCAAAGTTGAGCAATTAAAAATTATTTCTTACAAACCCCAAAAGATGCCACACTGGGCATTGTTAAGAAGTTGGCAGACTTGGCAGTTAACGTCACCTGAAACTTCCAGCGGTATGATGACATACTAATTGTAAACAATGGGGAAAATGTAGAACTCTTCCTCAAGATGAGAGTGGAGAAACTTTGAAGGATTAAAAACAAGAAAAAAATGTTCTGTATGAACAGAAGCCAAGCAGTGGGATTTAATTTCAAAAACTTTTTATGAGTTTCACACAAGAGAGTTGTACCAAATGTGCTCGTTTAAATGACACAAATTTTAGAATATGAGACTTTATCATAAATGACCCCAATATAAAAAATGCAAATGCCCTGTGGGGAGATCTGGGTTCTAGACTTGGCTATGTCACAAACTTGCCTTATTATTGTAGTATGTCTATTAACCTCTTCCTGTTTGTGAAATTGTGAACAATAATCCCCACTCTAAGTACTGCATATGGGCATTGTAAGAACCAAATTATATACTGAGTATGAAAGACACTTGAAGATAAAGAAATATGCAAATTCATGGAATTATTATAAGGGTTTTAAATAGAATCAGAACAAGCCTATAGATCTCAGGATTAGGTCTAAATTTCAGGTAGAATACCCTGTGCCTTATCTGTTTTTTTGGGGGGGAATATATATCCATAGATATATAGATTAGCTCATTTACCTTTATAATAGACCTATGAAACACATAATAATTTTGTAGATTAAGAAATGGGCTTAAGGAGATAAAACAGTTTATATGGAAAGTGATAAGCAATGTGCCTAGAACATAAGAAACACTTAACAAAAGGCAATTAGTATTATGGAAATTCTTTGTTTGTTTATACTGCAGGTTCTTAATAATCATCAATTTTATACACCTCAGTGTGTACATGTCAATCCCAATCACCCAATTCAGCACACCACCATCCCCAGCCCACCGGGGTTTCCCCCCCTTAGTGTCCATATGTTTGTCCTCTACATCTGTGTCTCAACTTCTGCCCTGCAAACCGGTTCATCTGTACCGTTTTTCAAGGTTCCACATACATGTGTTAATATGCAATATTTGTTTTTCTCCTTCTGACTTACTTACTCTGTATGACAGTCTCTAGATCCATCCACATCTCAACTAATGGCTCAATTTCGTTCCTTTTTATGGCTGAGTAATATTCCATTGTATATATGTACCACATCTTCTTTATCCATTCATCTGTCGATGGGCATTTAGGTTGCTTCCATGACCTGGCTATTGTAAATAGTGCTGCAATGAACATTGGGGTACATGTCTCTTTTTGAATTATGGTTTTCTCAGGGTATATTCCCACTAGTGGTATTGCTGGATCATATGGTAATTCTATATTTAGTTTTTTAAGGAACCTCCATACTGTTCTCCATAGTAGCTGTATCAATTTACATTTCCACCAACAGTGCAAGAGAGTTCCCTTTTCTCCACACCCTCTCCAGCTTTTGTTGTTTGTAGATTTTCTGATGATGCCCATTCTACCTGGTGTGAGGTGATACCTCATTGTAGTTTTGATTTGCATTTCTCTAATAATTAGTGATGTTGAGCAGCTTTTCATGTGCTTCTTGGCCATCTGTATGTCTTCTTTGGAGAAATGTCTATTTAGGTCTTCTGCACATTTTTGAATTGGGGTGTTTGTTTCCTTAATACTGAGCTGCATGAGCTGTTTATATATTTTGGAGATTAATCCTTTGTCCGTTGATTCATTTGCAAATATTTTCTCCCATTTTGAGGGTTGTATTTTCATCTTCTTTATGGTTTCCTTTGCTGTGCAAAAGCTTTGAAGTTTCATTAGGTCCCATTTGTTTATTTCTGTTTTTATTTTCATTACTCTAGGAGGTGGATCAAAAAAGATCCTGCTGTGATTTATGTCAAAGAGTTGTTCTTCCTATGTTTTCCTCTAAGAGTTCTATAGTGACCCATCTTACATTTAGGTCTCGAATCCATTTTGAGTTTATTTTTGTGTATGGTGTTAGGGAGTGTTCTAATTTCATTCTTTTATATGTAGCTGTCCAGTTTTCCCAGCACCACTTTTTGAAGAGACTGTCTTTTCTCCGTTGTATATCTTTGCCTCCTTTGTCATAGATTAGTTGACCATAGGTGCATGGGTTTATCTCGGGGCTTTCTATCTTGTTCCATTGGTCTGTTTCTGTTTTTGTGCCAGTACTATATTGTCTTGATTACTGTAGTATAGTCTGGAGTCATGGAGTCTGATTCCTCCTGCTCTGTTTTTTTCCCTCAAGACTGCTTTGGCTATTTGGGGTCTTTTGTGTCTCCATACAAATTTTAAGATGATTTGTTCTAGTTCTGTAAAAAATGCCATTGGTAATTTGATAGGGATTGCATTGAATCTATAGATTGCTTTGGGTAGTGTAGTCATTTTCACTTTATTGATTCTTCCAATCCAAGAACATGGTATATCTCTCCATCTGTTGGTATCATCTTTAATTTCTTTCATCAGTGTCTTATAGTTTTCTGCATACAGGTCTTTTGTCTCCCTAGGTTGGTTTATCCCAAGGTATTTTATTCTTTGTGTTGCAGTGGTAAATGGGAGTGTTTCCATAATTTCTCTTTCAGATTTTTCATCATTAGTGTATAGCAATGCAAGAGATTTCTGTGCATTAATTTTGTATCCTGCAGCTTTACCAAATTCATTGATTAGCACTAGTATTTTTCTGGTGGCATTTTTAGGATTATCTATGTATAGTATCATGTCATCTGCAAACAGTGACAGTTTTACTTCTGTTCCAATTTGTATTCCTTTAATTTATTTTTCTTCTCTGATTGCCATGGTTAGGACTTCCAAAACTATGTTGAATAATAGTGGTGAGAGTGGACATCCTTGTCTCGTTTCTGATCTTAGAGAAAATGGTTTCAGTTTTTCGCCATTGAGAATGAAGTTTGCTGTGGGTTTGTCATATGTGGCCTTTATTATGTTGAGGTAGGTTCCCTCTATGCCCACTTTCTGGAGAGTTTTTATCATAAATGGGTGTTGAATTTTGTCAAAAGCTTTTTCTGCATCTATTGAGATGATCATATGGTCTTTATTCTTCAATTTGTTAATGTGGTGTATCACATTGATTGATTTTCATATATTGCAGAATCCTTGCATACCTGGGAAAAATCTCACTTGATCATTGTGTATGATCCTTTTAATGTGTTGTTGAATTCTGTTTGTTAGTATGTTGTTGAGGATTTTTGCATCTATATTCATCAGTGATATTGGTCTGTAATTTTCTTTCTTTATAGTATGTTTGCCTGCTTTTGGTATCAGGGTGATGGTGGACTCATAAAATGAGTTTGGGAGTGTTCCTTCTGCAATTTTTTGGAAGAGTTTGAGAAGGACGGGTGTTAGCTCTTCTCTACTCTTCTCTAAATGTTTGATAGAATTCGCCTGTGAAGCCATCTGGTCCTGGGCTTTTGTTTGTTGGAAGATTTTTAATCACAGTTTCAATTTCAGTGCTTGTGATTGGTCTGTTCATATGTTCTATTTCTTCCTGGTTCAGTCTTGGAAGGTTGTGCATTTCTAAGAATTTATGCATTTCTTCCAGGTTGTCCATTTATTGGCATATTGTTGCTTGTAGTAATCTCTCACGATCCTTTGTATTTCTACAGTGTCTGTTGTAACTTTTCCTTTTTCATTTCTAATTTTATTGATTTGAGTCCTCTCCCTCTTTTTCTTGATGAGTCTGGCTAATGGTGTATCAATTTTGTTTATCTTCTCAAAGAACCAGCTTTTAGTTTTATTGATCTTGGCTATTGTTTTCTTTGTTTCTATTTCATTTATTTCTGCTCTTATCTTTATGATTTCTTTCCTTCTGCTAACTTTGGGTTTTGTTTGTTCTTCTTTCTCTAGTTCCTTTAGGTGTAAGGTAGATGGTTCACTTGAGATTTTTCTTGTTTCTTGAGGTAGGTTTGTATAGCTATAAACTTCCCTCTTAGAACTGCTTTTGCTGCATCCCATAGGTTTTTGATCATCGCGTTTTCTTTGTCTTTTATCTCTAGGTTTTTTTTTTTTTTTCTTTTTTTTGCGGTACGCAGGCCTCTCACTGTTGTGGCCTCTCCCATTGCGGAGCACAGGCTCCAGACGCGCAGGCTCCGTGGCCATGGCTCACGGGCCCAGCCGCTCCGCGGCATGTGGGATCTTCCCGGACCAGGGCACGAACCTGCGTCCCCTGCATCTGCAGGCGGACCCTCAACCACTGCGCCACCAGGGAAGCCCTCTAGGTATTTTTTGATTTCCTCTTTGTTTTCTTCAGTGATCTCTTGGTTATTTATTAACATATTCTTTAGCCTCCATGTGTTTGTGTTTTTTACGTTTTTTTTCCCTGTTCTAATCTCATAGTGTTGTGGTCAGAAAAGATGCTTGATATGTTTTTAATTTTCTTAAATTTACTGAGGCTTGATTTGTGACCCAAGATGTGATCTATCCTGGAGAATGTTCCATGAGCACTTGAGAAGAAACTCTAATCTGCTGGTTTGGGATGGATTGTCCTATACATATCAATTAAATCTATCTGGTCTATTGTGTCATTTAAAGCTTCTGTTTCGGGCTTCCCTGGTGGCGCAGTGCTTGAGAGTCCGCCTGCCGATACAGGAGACG
>NW_006789838.1:0-6965 GCF_000442215.2 Lipotes vexillifer | reverse complement strand
GTTGGGTGCATATATATTTATAATTGTTATATCTTCTTATTGGATCAATCCCTTGATCATTATGTAGTGTCCTTCCTTGTCTCTTGTAACATTCTTTATTTTAAAGTCTATTTTATCTGATATGAGTATAGCTACTCCAGCTTTCTTTTGATTTCCATTTGCATGGAATATCTTTTTCCATCCCCTCACTTTCAGTCTGTATGTGTCCCTAGGTCTGAAGTGGGTCTCTTGTAGACAGCATATATATGGGTCTTGTTTTTGTATCCATTCAGCAGCCTGTGTCTTTTGGTTGGAGCATTTAATCTATTCACATTTAAGGTAATCATCAATATGTATGTCCCTATTACCCTTTTCTTAATTGTTTTGGGTTTATTTTTGTAAGTCCTTTTCTTCTCTTGTGTTTCCCACTTAGAGAAGTTCCTTTAGCATGTGTTGTAGAGCTGGTTTCGTGATGCTGAATTCTCTTAGCTTTTGTTTGTCTGTAAAGCTTTTGATTTCTCCATCGAATCTGAATGAGATCCTTGCCGGGGAGAGTAATCTTGGCTGTAGTTTCTTCCCTTTCATCACTTTAAGTATATCATACCCCTCTCTTCTGGCTTGTAGTGTTTCTGCTGAGTAATCAGCTGTTAACCTTATGGGAGTTCCCTTGTATGTTATTTGTCGTTTTTCCCTTGTTGCTTTCAATAATTTTTCTTTGTCTTTAAAATTTGCCAATTTGATTACTATTTGTTTCAGCGTGTTTCTCCTTGGGTTTACCCTGTATGGGGCTTGCTGTGCTTCCTGGACTTGGGTGGCTATTTCCTTTCCCATGTTAGGGAAGTTTTCGACTATAATCTCTTCAAATATTTTCTCTGGTCCTTTCTCTCTCTCTTCTCCTTCTGAGACCCCTATAATGCAAATGTTGTTGCACTTAATGTCATCCCAGAGGTCTCTTATGCTGTCTTCATTTCTTTCCATCCTTTTTTCTTTAGCCTGTTCCGCAGCAGTGAATTTCACCATTTTGTCTTCCAAGTCACTTATCCGTTCTTCTGCCTCAGTTATTCTGCTATTGATTCCTTCTAGTGTAGTTTTCATTTCAGTTATTGTATTTTTCATCTCTGCTTGTTTGTTCTTTAGTTCTTCTAGGTGTTTGTTAAACATTTCTTGCATCTTCTCTATCTTTGCCTCCATTCTTTTTCCGAGGTCCTGGATCATCTTCACTCTCATTATTCTGAATTCTTTTTCTGGAAGGTTGCCTATCTCCACTTCATTTAGTTGTTTTTCTGGGGTTTTATCTTGTTCCTTCATCTGGTATAGAGCGCTCTGCCTTTTCATCTTGTCTGTCTTTCTGTGAATGTGGTTTTTGTTCCACAGGCTGCAGGATTGTAGTTCTTCTTGCTTCTGCTGTCTGCCCTCTGGTGGATGAGTCTATCTAAGAGGCTTAATGGGAGGGACTGGTGGTGGGTGGAGCTAACTGTTGCTCTGGTGGTCAGAGCTCAGTAAAACTTTCATTCACTAGACTGTTGACGGGTGGGGCTGGGTTCCCTCCCTGTTGGTTGTTTGGCCTGAGGCAACCCAACACTGGAGCCTACCTTGGCTTTTTGGTGGGGCTAATGACAGACTCTGGGAGGGCTCATGCCAAGGAGTACTTCCCAGAACTTCTGCTGCCAGTGTCCTTGTCCCCACAGTGAAACAGAGCCACCCCCTACCTCTGCAGTAGACCCTCCAGCACTAGCAGGTAGGTCTGTTTCAGTCTCCCCTGGGATCACTGCTCCTTCCCCTGGGTCCCGATGCACACACTACTTTGTGTGTGCCCTCCAAGAGTGGAGTCTCTGTTTCCCCCAGTCCTGTGGAAGTCCTGCAATCAATTCCCACTAGGCTTCAAAGTCTGATTCTCTAGGAATTCCTCCTCCCATTGCCGGACCCCCAGGTTGGGAAGCCTGACGTGGGGCTCAGAACCTTCACTCCAGTGGGTGGACTTCTGTGGTATAATTGTTCACCAGTCTGTGAGTCACCCAGCCACCAGTTATGGAATTTGATTTTACTGTGATTGCACCCCTCCTACCATCTCATTGTGGCTTCTCCTTTGTCTTTGGATGTGGGGTAACTTTTTTGATGAGTTCCAGTGTCTTCCTGTCGATGATTGTCCAGAAGCTAGTTGTGATTCTGGTGTTCTCACAAGAGGGAGTGAGAGCCCGTCCTTCTACTCCTCCATCTTGGTTCCTCCTCCTCCTGGAAGTTCTTTGTCATGTAGTCATTTAATGTATTCAGGTCAGAAGCATTTTAGGCTCCTGAGGAAGAACATGATGATGAAAGTCTATTGACTCAGCATAGCTTGTAGAGGGACTATAAACTCCATGTAGAAGTCAAGTTTCCATAAAATTCACATTAATTGATCTATTGATTGATTCACTGATTGATTGATTCATAGAAATTTAAATTACTTCATCTGTTGATTGATTCATTTATTCACATATTCACTTGTTAAATAAATATATATTGATTATACTATGGTTTCAGACAATATGTCAGAAGCTCAATGAACAGAAATAAATATGTCTAGGTTCCTAACTTCAATAATCTTATCATTTAGTAAGGAGATACAGATCTCTAAAAGAGTTCATGCAAAAGAAGTGTTGCAGGTGCTTTGATAGGAATACCAGGTATAATGGGAAAAAGAAGAGAGTCTGGTCAATTCTACTGAGAGATTGTCAGGAAAGGTTAACTGAGAAGGAAAGCTTGAAGTTGAGTCTTTTAAGATATGTGCATCCTAGTCAGGAAACCTGTTGGAAGGTAGAAAGGAAAATCAGAGAGAAGTATGTACTAAGGCCTAGAGACATGAAAACTCCTTCCTAGTTTGGGAAACCAAAAGCAGCTCAGCATAGCTAGAGAAGACCATGTAAAGAGAAAGTGAGGCAAACAATAGGTTGCAGAGCTAGGTGGGGGTCATAAATGAAGGGTGTTTTTCACCATGTTAAAGACTGGGACTTTGTTCTAAGTGGAAAGTCACTGAAGAGTTTAAAGAGTATATGGTTGGTTTTAGTTTTAGAAAGATCAACTTGGCAGCATTGTGGAAGATGGAATGGATGGGGGCAAGTTTGGAGACAGCAAGACTCATTGGAAAGTTGCTGCAATAGTCCAGATGAGGCTTGAATCAAGGCTTCAGTTGTATCTTCATATGTAAAATGGGAATAATAATACTTCATAATGTTTTGTGAGGACTAAAGGAGTTATTATTTGTTCTGAGGACAATGCCTGACACTTAGGGAGCAGTTATATAAGTTCCCACTAAACAACAACAAAATAATGTAAGCTCGTTGAAAGCAGGATACGACTGTCTTGTTTACTAATTTTCTATCTGGTACACATACCTCTCTATTTTTTGAAGTGAATAAAAAAACGTTAATTTGTTCCTTCTGGATCTCTCTATTTTATTATTTTTTAATAGATCTTTATTGGAGTATAATTGCTTCACAATACTACTTTAGTTTCTGTTGTACAACAAAGTGAATCAGCCATATGCATACATATGTCCCCATATACCCATCCTCTTGAGCTTCCCTCCCACCATCCCTATCTCACCCTTCTAGGTCACTGCAAAGCAACCAGCTGATCTCCCGTCTGCTCTGCTGCTGCTTCCCACTAGATAACTATTTTACATTCAGTAGTGTATATATGTCGATGTTACTCTCACTTCGCTCCAGCTTCCCCCTCCCACCCCATGTCCTCTCTAGGTCTACATCTCTATGTAGACGTTTCTAAGTCTATTCCCTATGTCTACATCTTTATTCCTGCCCTGCAACTAGGTTCATCAGTACAATTTTTTTTTTACATTTCATATATACCTGTTAGAATATGGTATTTGTTTTTCTCTTTCTGACTTACTTACTTTACTTCCTTACTTTACTTCCTATGACAGACTCTAGGTCCATCCACCTCACTACAAATAACTCAATTTTGTTTCTTTTTATGGCTGAGTAATATACCATTGTATATATGTGCCACATCTTCTTTATCTATTCCACTGTCAGATGGACATTTAGGCTGGCTCCATGTCCTGGCTATTGTAAATAGTGCTGCAATGAACATTGTAGTGCATGTGTCTTTTTGAATTATGGTTTTCTCAGGGTATATGCCCAGTTGTGGCATTGCTGGGTCATATGGTAGTTCTATTTGTAGTTTTTTAAGAAACCTCCATACTGTTTTCCATAGTGGTTGTATCAATTTACATTCCCACCAACAATGCAGGAGGTTTCCCTTTTCACCGCACCCTTTCCAGCATTTATTGTTTCTAGATTTTTTGGTAATAGCCATTCTGACCAGTGTGAGGTGATACCTCATTGTAGTTTTGATTTGCATTTCTCTAACAATTAGTTATGTGGAACATCTTTTCATGTGCCTCTTGGCCATCTGTATGTCTTCCTTGGTGAAATGTCTATTTAAGTCTTCCACCCATTTTTTAATTGGATTGTTTGCTTTTTTGATATTGAGCTCCATGAGCTGCTTGTATATTTTGGAGGTTAATCCATTGTCTGTTGTTTCATTTGCAAATATTTTCTCCCATTCTGAGGGCTGTCATTTTGTCTTGTTTATGGTTTCCTTTGCTGTGCAAAAGCTTTTAAGTTTAATTAAGTCCCATTTGTTTATTTTTGTTTTTATTCCCATTACTCTAGGAGGTGGGTCAAAAAAGATCTTGCTGTGGTTTATATCAAAGAATGCTTTTCCTATGTTTTCCTCTAAGAGTTTTATAGTGTCTGGTCTTACATTTAGGTATTTAATCCATTTTGAGTTTATTTTTGTGTATAGTGTTAGGTGGTGTTCTAATTTCATTCTTTTACATGTAGCTGTCCAGTTTTCCCAGCACCACTTATTGAAGAGGCTGTCCTTTCTCCATTGTATGTTCTTGCCTCCCTTGTCGTAAATTAGGTGACCATATGTGCATGGGTTTATCTCTGGGCATTCTATCCTGTACCATTGATCTATATTTCTGTTTTTGTGCCAGTACCATACTGTGTTGATTACTGTAGCTTTGCAGTATAGTTTGAAGTTGGGAGTCTGATTCCTCCAGCTCCGTTTTTCTTTCTCAAGATTGCTTTGACTATTCAGGGTCTTTTATGTTTCCATACGAATTGTAAAATTTTTTGTTCTGATTCTTTGAAGAATGCCTTTGGTAGTTTGATAGGGATGGCATTGCATCTGTAGATTGCTTTGGGTAGTATAGTCATTTTCACAATTTTGATTCTTCCAATCCAAGAACATGGTATATTTCTCCATCTGTTTATGTCATCTTTGATTTCTTTCATCAGTGTTTTATATTTTTCTGAGTACAAGTCTTTTGCCTCCTTACACAGGTTTATTCCTAGGTGTTTTATTCTTTTTGTTTCAGTGGTAAATGGGATTGTTTCCTTAATTTCTCTTTCTGATTTTTTCATTATTGGTTTATAGGAATGCCAGAGATTTCTGTGCATTAACTTTGTATCCTGCAACCTTACGAAATTCATTGGTTAGTTCTAGTAGTTTTCTGGTGGCATATTTAGGATTTTCTGTGAATAGTATCATGTCATTTGCAAACAGTGACAGTTTTACTTTTCCAATTTGTATTCGTTTTATTTCTTTTTCTTCTATGA
Source organism: Lipotes vexillifer (assembly GCF_000442215.2). NCBI lineage: Eukaryota > Metazoa > Chordata > Mammalia > Artiodactyla > Lipotidae > Lipotes > Lipotes vexillifer. The sequence continues at coordinate 1,359 of NW_006789838.1, read as the reverse complement.
TTGCCATGGTTAGGATTTCCAAAACGATGTTGAATAATAGTGGCGAGAGTAGACATCCTTGTGTTTTTCCTGGTCTTAGTGGAAATGCTTTCAGTTTTTCACCCTTGAGTATGATGCTTGCTGTGGGTTTGTCATATTTGGCCTTTATTATGTTGAGGTAGGTTCTCTTTATGCCTATTTTATGGAGAGTTATTTTTTTTTATCATAAATGGGTGTTGAATTTTGTCAGAAGGTTTTTCTGCATCTATTGAGATGATCATATGATTTTTATTTTTCAGTTTGTTAATATGGTGTATCACACTGATTGATTTGTGTATACTGAAGAATCACTGCATCCCTGGGATAAATCCCACGTGATCATGGTGTATGATCCTTCTAATGTGTTGGATTCTGTTTGCTAGTATTTTATTAAGGATTTTTACATCTATTTTCATCAGTGATGTTTGCTAGTATTTTGTTAAGGATATTTACATCTATGTTCATCAGTTATATTGGTCTATAATTTTCTTTTTTTGTGATATCTTTTTCTGGTTTTGGTATCAGGGTAATGGTGATTTTGTAGAGTGAATTAGGGAGTGTTTCTCCCTCTGCAATTTTTTGGAAGTGTTTGAGAAGGGTAGCTGTTATCTCTTCTCTAAATGTTTGCTTGAATTTGCCTGTGAAGCCATCTGGTCCTGGACTTTTGTTTGTTGGAAGATTTTTAATTATGGTTTCAATTTCATTACTTGTGATAGGTCTGTTTATATTTTATAATTCTACCTGGTTCAGTCCTTTAAAAGGATATATGTTTATGTACAACTGATTCATTCTGTTATACAGCATAAACTAACACACTGTTGTAAAGCAATTATACCCCAGTAAAGATTTTAAAAAAGTAATCTGCAAATAATAGGACCTATATGGGAAAATAATTTAAGAAAGAGTGGATATGTGTATATGTATAACTGCTTCACTTTTCTGTACAGCAGAAACTAACACAACATTTTAAATCAACTATACTCCAATAAAAATTAATTAAAAAATAAAAGTACTGTTAGATCCAGTTCAAATTTTAAAAAATCTACAAACAATAAATGTTGTAGAGGGTGTGGAGAAAAGGGAACCCTCATACACTGTTAGTGGGAATTTAAATTGGTATAGCCACTCTGGAGAACAGTACGGAGGTTCCTTAAAAATCTAAAAGTAGAGCTACCATATGATCCAGCAATCCCACTCCTGGGCATATATCCACAGAAAATCATAATTCAAAAGGATAGGTGCACCCCAATATTTATTACAGTACTACTTACAATAGCCGGGACATGGAAGCAACCTAAGTGTCCATCGACAGAAGAATGGATAAAGAAGATGTGGTACATA
>NW_006789836.1:0-226 GCF_000442215.2 Lipotes vexillifer | reverse complement strand
CACGGGTTAGTGTTAGCCTATGGGTTAGGATTAGGGCACGGGTTAGGGTAAGGCTTCAGGTAATGGTGAGGGTTAGGGTTGGGTTAGGGTTAGGGAACGGGGACAGTTTAGGATACAGGTTAGAGTGTGACAGCGGTTTAGGGTTAGCGTACGTGTTACGGCATGTGTTAGTGTGATCCTATGGATTAGGATTCAGGCACTGTTTAGTGTAAGGCTCAGTGTAAGG
>NW_006789835.1:0-3612 GCF_000442215.2 Lipotes vexillifer | reverse complement strand
CAGGCTCAGCGGCCATGGCTCATGGGCCTAGCCACTCTGCGGCATGTGGGATCTTCCCGGACCAGGGCACGAACCCGTCCGTGTTTCCTGCAACGGCAGGCGGACTCTCAACCACTGCACCACCAGGGAAGCCCTGTATTTTATGCTTTATAAAAACTTTTCTGAAAAGTGATCCACAGACTTCACTAGATTGACCAAGGGGTACATGACAGGAAAAGGTTGAGTCTAATGGTCTAAAAGGTCATAGTAATCTTTGTACCTCCACAGCCTCTCACTTGGTAACTAATCAATACGTATGTACAGAATGAAATAAATGGATTTAGAACTGGTTGAACCAGTACCCCCTATCCCCAAATACTGACACTCTGGATGTCTATAATAGGATACTGTAGGGCTGCTTCTTATTCAAAATTTTTTAATCAAATGCTTTAGATGAAGACATGGATCATATAATTTGTTCATTTCCCTAAAATAAACTTTATACACCTGAACTAAGCAATACTTGATGTGGCTGGATTACATTCTTCATTGAACATACCTACAAAGAAACATTTAAAAAGTTTTGGCAACTGTGTCTTGGAATTGCAGCAATAAGAAATAGTGAGCACAATGGAAAGTAGTTAAGAACACAAAAATGAGAGGGGGCCTATGTATTGAGGCCTGACTTTGGCAAGTTAATTTACCACGGTGCTTTCAAGTAAAACTAGGTGAAGAGGAAATCACATCATGAGTGCATTAAAAATAGAGGTCCCCAGGGACTTCCTAGTGGTGTAGTGATTAAGACTCTGTGCTTCCACTGCAGGGGGTGTGGGTTTGATCCCTGCTCAGGGAACTAAGATCCTACATGCCATGTGGTACGTGGCCAAAAAAACAAAAAAAAACCTATGTATCTGGTGTTCTATGTTAAATGTTCTGTATTTTTAAAGATAAGGAAACAGATTCAAAAGTTAATTTGCCTAAGCTGATACCTTACTTCCTAGCTTATTAGACCAGAAATCCAGAACCCAGGCCTGACTCAAAGGCAGTTCTTTCAAGCTATGCCTTTGGAATGTCTTACAGACCTAACATTCTTAAAATGAACCATAAACATTGAACTCACTTCAGGTATTTGCAGACCAAACCCTGAAAATGGTTTTATTTTAGACAATACTTTCCTTATCTTCTCAATATTTAAACTGTGATAGAATCCCTCAGTTAATTATAAATTATGGTATGAATATCATATATGTTATGCATAAAATATATAGCATATAAAGTATCATTTACTAAGCTAGGTATTTGGTAAACTGTTAAAACTGATGGGGCATTAACTTATAACACGTAAAGCAGAGAGAATCATACTCTTCATGATTAAAAATGGTTTAACTTTGAAGGATATATGTACTTTCAGTGAATCCTAATACATGGTGAGTAGATTTGCAAAAAACTAGTTTTTGCCTCAAAAGTGATCTCACAGGCGACACTGCTTTATATATGCATTCAATTCTCACAGCAAGCCAATGAGGGAGGTACTATTCCCACTGCACAGATGAAGCTGAGGCAGAGTTAAATAACTTGCTCAAAGTCAACACAACGGGCAGAAGTGTGACTTCAACCCAGGCTGACTGGCTCTGAGACTATGCTCTAAGCCACTACACTATACTGCCTTTTGAGAGCTTATTAAATTTCATATTATTTTCTTAATTCTTCGGAAAACTCAATGAAGCTGACAAATACTATTTTTATAGGATTCAAAGTCTCAGACTGAGTCAGACCCCAAATCACATAAGTACTGAGATTCAAACCCAGGTCTTTCCATTGCTAACGCTCATACTCTCAACTACTAAATCAACTTCTCATGATCCTATGGTGATGATCTTAAGTGGATTTAATCATCATAATGCATAATATAAACAAATACAATGTGACAGATAGGCTGTAGGTCTATTTTGACTTCAACTAGCACAAAAATATTTTAACAGCATGTCCTTGCCAGTGTTATCAGAGGAATTACTTTCCAGTTATTTGAACTGTTAAGTGCATTTTCAGTGAACTTTACACACTATCAAGATATATTCTAGAAATTTAGGGTTCTCTCAAGCTACGATGGGTTACACATAACTTTTAAGTTTCTACTCAGATTAGAAAGGCAGAATGGGTTCAGGTATGTAAATTAACAGCCTATATGAAGTTTATCTTTATCAGACCACTGGGCAGGTATTAATAATTAACAATTAAATAAGTAACACCTTAAGTAAACAACTCAGCAGTAAACAGGGGTGTCCAATAACTTTCTGAATCTGGGTATAACTTTGGGCCCATGACAATTACTCAAGGAACGCTGTTTTATCTTTTCCTCTCCAGATGGTTGAAGAGGTGGGAGACTATGAGATAGTCTTAACTTTGTTAGAAATAGGTTATTAGTCTGGACAGTCAAGTTTTAGCCTAAAATGAGGCATCTTTCTGGATGTATGGAGGCTTGCACTATGCACTGCAATCCAAAATGTAACTTATAGCAGAGCAATTCACGGGTAGCCCTAAGTTTCTCTTTTCATGGAAATACCTCAGGTTATTTCTTCTGGTACATCTCATGGAAAGCAATGAAACCTGGGTTACTGTGCCAAAATCTAGTAACAACCAACACCTTTGATATTATTTTTTGATTATACAAAATCTGTCTTACCTGCTTCCTTCTTTTGCTGACATCTTTCCATTTATTCTGCCAGTTAAACTCCCAGAGAGAAACAGCAGCTCATTTACATTACTGGGTAATGGGATGAGAGTGAGTACAGGTTATGGAAAATTTAGTTCATATCAGTCAGAATTGTATTTTCCACTTTTGTGGAGGGCCTGGTTGCCCTAAGGTGTTAGTTGCTTTTCTCTCCTTGTGACAATTATACCCTCCTCATTTAAGTAATCTAAAGAATTTAACTATCTCAGATTTCTCCTCCTTTAGGTAAATGTACATTGATAAAATCTTAGCTGGACAAGAAACAGACATGTCTTGTTCAAGTCTAACCTCCTGGTTCAACTGAGCACCATTTTTTCTAAAAGTGGTTGTGAAGATCATCCCAGTCAGTCTGGCTAGGAAGAATTAATGATATAGGTATAAAGGGCAGACACCACCTTTGAGAACAAGGCATTTTTCAAAAGAAGCTGAGGCTCATGGTCATTGCTATGCTTTTTTTGGAACTGTCATAAAAACCACTATTCTTGGAGTACAAGTTAGGTTAAATGAAAAGACCTGAAAACTGGGAAGGAAAAATAATCAAATCAAATGAAAAGCACTGAGTATTATGTACAAAAAAAAAAATCACAAAAATACTTCAGAGCTCTTCCTCCTCTCCTCCTGGCCTGATTTCAGGGCAAGGTAGAATTTTAAGTCCTGATTCCTTTGGGAAATGATCAGACTGCATGAAGTAGAATGTGACTTTGACCCCGAAGTACGAAGATTTAAATATAAACCCTCTTTCAATCCCCCATGCCCTCTGTAAACTCTTCTTTCTCACCTCTTTTGGAGCCAAACTTTTTTTTTTTTTTTTCCGATACGCGGGCCTCTCACCGTCGTGGGCTCTCCTGTTGCAGAGCACAGGCTCCGGACGCGCAGGCTCAGCGGCCATGGCTCACGGGCCC
>NW_006789834.1:0-241 GCF_000442215.2 Lipotes vexillifer | reverse complement strand
CCCTTTTTTTTTTTTTTTTTTATGTTGGGGGTAGGAGTTTATTAATTTATTTATTATTTATTTTTGCTGTGTTGGGTCTTTGTTTCTGTGTGATGGCTTTCTCTAGTTGTGGCAAGCGGGGGCCACTCTTCATTGCGGTGCGCGGGCCTCCCACTATTGCGGCCTCTCTTGTTGCGGAGCACAGGCTCCAGATGTGCAGGCTCAGCAGTTGTGGCTCACGGGCCCAGTTGCTCTGCGGCAT
>NW_006789832.1:0-276 GCF_000442215.2 Lipotes vexillifer | reverse complement strand
ATCTCCTCCCTCTTGCATCTCCCTCCCACCCTCCCTATCCCACCCCTCTAGGTAGACACAAAGTACCAAGCTGATCTCCCTGTTCTATGCAGCTGCTTCCTGCTAGCTATCTACTTTACATTTGATGGTGTATATATGTCCATGCCACTATCACTTCATCCCAGCTTACCCTTCCCCCTCCCCCTCCCCATGTCCTTAAGTCCATTCTCTACTTCTGCATCTTTATTTCTGTCCTGCCCCTAGGTTCTTCAGAACCTTTTTTTTTTTTTTTTTTTT
>NW_006789831.1:0-2172 GCF_000442215.2 Lipotes vexillifer | reverse complement strand
TATTCCTAACCCGTACGCTAACACTAACTTATACCCTAACAGGTACACTAACCATAAAGCTTTATCGTACCCTAATATGTACCCTAAACTATCCCTGTTCCCTATTCCTAACCCTAAACCTAACCCTTATCTGAAACCTTACCCTAAACCATGCCCTAATCCTAACCCGTATGCTAACATTAACCCGTGCCCTAACACGTACGCTAACCCTAAAGTGTTATCGTACAATAAACTGTACCCTAAAACGTCCCTGTTCCCTAATCCTAATCCTAATGCTAACCCTTATCCAAAGCCTTACCCTAACCCGTGCCCTAATCCTAACACGTACGTTAACACTAACCCGTGCCCTAACATGTACGCTAACCCTAAACCATTGTAGAACCCTAACCTGTACCCTAAAACGTCTCCGTTCCCTAACCTTAAACCTAAACATTATGCTTACCCTTAGCCTTACCCTAAACCGTGCCCTAATCCTAACCTGTAGGCTAACACTAACCCGTCCCCTAACACGTACGCAAAACCAAAACCGTTATCGAACCCTAACCTGTACCCTAAAACGTCTCCGTTCCCTAACCCTAACCCTAACACTTACCCGAAGCCTTACCCTAACCCATGAACTATTCCTAACATGAAGGCTAACACTAACCTATGCCTTAACAAGTATGTTATACATAACCGTTGTCATACCCTAATCTGTACCCTAAACCGTCCCCGTTCCCTAACCCTAACCCTAACACTTACCCGAAGCCTTACCCTAACCCGTGCCCTAATCCTAACCTGTACGCTCACACTAACCTGAGCCCTAACACGTATGCTAAACCTAAACCGTTGTCGTACCCTAACCAGCACCCTAAACCGTCCCCTTTCCCTAACCCGAACCCTAACCCTAACCTTAACTCTTACCTGAAGCATTACCCTAACCCATTCCCTAATCCTAACCAGTACGCTAACACTAACCCATATGCTAACCCGTACGATAACCCTAAAGCATAGTATTACCCTAAAGTGTACCCTAAATCGTCCCCGTTCCCTAACCCTAACCCTAACACTTACCCGAAGCCTTACCCTAACCCGTGCCCTAATCCTAACCTGTACGCTCACACTAACCTGAGCCCTAACACGTATGCTAAACCTAAACCGTTGTCGTACCCTAACCAGCACCCTAAACCGTCCCCTTTCCCTAACCCGAACCCTAACCCTAACCTTAACTCTTACCTGAAGCATTACCCTAACCCATTCCCTAATCCTAACCAGTACGCTAACACTAACCCATATGCTAACCCGTACGATAACCCTAAAGCATAGTATTACCCTAAAGTGTACCCTAAATCGTCCCCGTTCCCTAACCCTAACCCTAACACTTACCCGAAGCCTTACCCTAACCCGTGCCCTAATCCTAACCTGTACGCTCACACTAACCTGAGCCCTAACACGTATGCTAAACCTAAACCGTTGTCGTACCCTAACCAGCACCCTAAACCGTCCCCTTTCCCTAACCCGAACCCTAACCCTAACCTTAACTCTTACCTGAAGCATTACCCTAACCCATTCCCTAATCCTAACCAGTACGCTAACACTAACCCATATGCTAACCCGTACGATAACCCTAAAGCATAGTATTACCCTAAAGTGTACCCTAAATCGTCCCCGTTCCCTAACCCTAACCCTAACACTTACCCGAAGCCTTACCCTAACCCGTGCCCTAATCCTAACCTGTACGCTCACACTAACCTGAGCCCTAACACGTATGCTAAACCTAAACCGTTGTCGTACCCTAACCAGCACCCTAAACCGTCCCCTTTCCCTAACCCGAACCCTAACCCTAACCTTAACTCTTACCTGAAGCATTACCCTAACCCATTCCCTAATCCTAACCAGTACGCTAACACTAACCCATATGCTAACACGTACGATAACCCTAAAGCATAGTCTTACCCTAAAGTGTACCATAAATTGTCCCCGTTCCCTAACCCTAACCATAAACCTAACCGTAACACTTCCCCGAAGCCTTACCCTAACCTGTGCCCTAATCGTAACCCGTAGGCTACCAATAAACTGTGTCATAACAAATACGCTAGCGCTAAACAGTTGTCGTACCCTAACCTGTAACCTAAGCATTCCCTGTTTCCTAACCCTAACCCTAACCCTAAACCTAACACTTACCCTTAGCCT
>NW_006789830.1:819949-822133 GCF_000442215.2 Lipotes vexillifer | reverse complement strand
ACCCGTGTCCCCTGCATCAGCAGGCGGACTCTCAGCCACTGCGCCACCAGGGAAGCCCTGATCCTTCATTTTTAAAAATACTCTTTGGAAATAAAGACGGATCAAATTAGTAATACTAATACAACACATATGTGCCCTGTGTTACATTTCTATTGGACGGTGCTGCTCTAAGCCAGGGGTTAGCAAACTATGATCTGTGGCCCAAATCCTGCTCTCTGCCTGTTTTTGTATGGCCTGTGAGCCAAGTACAGTTTTTATGTTTTTAAATGGTTGAAAATAATAGTCATTTGCGACACATGAAAATTATGAGAAGCTCAAAATTCAGTGTCCATAACAGTATTTTATTGGAAAAGAGCCACAGTCACTTGTTCCGGATTATCTAATGGTTGATTTTGCACCACAGAAGCAGGGCTGAGTAGTTCCAACACAGACATCCTGGCTCATAAAGCCAAAAGTAATTACTATCTGGCTATTTATAGAAAAAGCTTGTCAACCCCTGCTCTAAACCCTCAGCTTACTGTATTTTTTTTCATAGAACATATAACTATTGCCTCTGCTGTTACATGATAACTTTGGCAAAGGCGTGTACTTTCTTCTTTTCTTTAGTGAATTGCTGCCAGCACCTAGAACAGTGCCTGGCACATATTAGGTGCTCTATAAATATTTGTTGAATCAATAAATTTTACAAATCTAGATTTCGGGTCCTGTGTAGGAAGCACCTCGTTAATTAAAGAACATGAATCACCACTACTACAGCCTACTGTCTGTTTCTCAGTAGGTTAAGCTAAGGTTAATTAAGACCCAAGCAAACCCACACATAATGAAAGGAAATGCTGACACATGCCTGGTAACCCGCTGGGCTTGGAGACAGAGACCAACACTGTGGTAATGACCAGAGGAGCATAGGCTTTCCAAAAAAATGCCTTATTTTATATTTAATAAATTCCATGATTTTTAATGCATCTTTGGCCCCTCTTACAGAGGAGAGGTGAAGCTGTCCCAGTTATCAAAAAATTCAAATCTGCTCCTCTTCAGCGGACTGCCTGTCAATGTGCTTTCATCCAGTGTGTCTCCCATGTCCTGGGAACCACTTCCTGGGTCAAATGACTCCGCTGCCTCCAGGAGCTCCATATCGCCTCCGTCTTCCTCAAAGGACTTCTGGAAAAAGTCATAGATCTTCTGCTGCTTTGGGTCCTTCACCAGAGGAAGAAAAGACAAAGACATCAGCACCCAGGCACCAACACTGACCCTCTCTCCACCACTGTGGGACCAGCTCGGTAAACTATTTATCACTCAAGCAGCCTCACTGCCTTTGTGTCTGGCTTCTTAGCTTCTCTGCTGCTTGCTGGGTAAAGAAGGAAAATCAAAAAACGAACAGTTGTGAAAGCAACACAGGACCTGCTCTCACACTAATTTATGTTGGGAATGTTTTCTCCCTTCTAACTTTACAAATCAGTATTTCAATATTGAAACAGCTCCCAAGCCTTTCTCCACTAAGAGGTTAGTTAGCCTGTAATTCAACTCCCGAATTGGTGCGTTCAGCCATGGCTTATACCTAATTTTCAGAGTGGTTATAAAACACACACTTAACATATTCATAAGTAGATACATGTACCTGATTCTGACTACCCTAAAGTTACAAATGATCAAAATGCCCTCCAACTGCATCTATGCATTGACAACGATGGTGTAGTGCTAAAATCACACCCAGCTGTTATGACCACAGCAGATGACGGGCTTGCTCTCACCCCTTTGCTGATCTCTCCTCTGTCTAAATTCCTAACCCTGGCCATCATTCAACCCAGAGGCACATATTCAGTATCTCCACCGACCTCCCACAGGTCCATAACACTAAACCTGTCTAAAGGCCACAACCATCTGTCATCTCACTCTTACATCCCCAAAGCAGGTCCTGTTCTCTAGTTTTGATGGTCTCGCAGTATTCTCATAGTACCCCTAGCTTGCAATCACCAGGGCATCCTCACTCCGTATCTCACACATGAAACTGCATCAGGTTGGTTTCTCTGTCTGTTCCCTCCCAGATACTTCGGTAGGCAGGCTCTTTACTTGGGCCACACTGCTTTGTACCTGCCTGGATCTGCAGTGGCTTCACTGCACTTCCCACCTCAGGCCTCTTCCCATGTCAACTGCTCACCGGTCTTTTCCAGGCTAATTTTTCCCTAC
>NW_006789830.1:814495-819921 GCF_000442215.2 Lipotes vexillifer | reverse complement strand
TTTTCCCCTACAGACTATCCTCTAACAAGATTTTCCTATCACATCATTGGGCACCGCTGTGCCTACCTCATCAAGTCTAATGCTGCTTCCCTGGCTTTCCAGGCCCTCTGTAGTTAGGTCTCAACCTAACTGGCCACTATTTCTTTGCTTTCACAGAAGCCCTCCACACTGGTGAAGTTCTTGATAACTGATCCTGCAAGGACTCTAGATTATTCAGTAATCTGTACCCTACATTCTCTCGCCTTTCAGGATCCTAGCTATTTAGATGGGAAGTGACATTAAAGGTCATTAAGGTCAGCCCCACACCAGCCGCATGTCCTCCTCTGTGATATCAGCTCTTGTCTGAGCAACTCCAAGGTCGAGGAAATGCCGCCCACAAGGCAGCCTACTCCAGGTAGAAATAGCTGTCCACGTGCATCTGAGGACGTGATGGCAACGCTATGTGCTAACTTGGAGCACACATCATGAAAGGGAAGCAAGTTCCAAGATCAGACAACATTTCACTTCCCTTCCCAGCAGGCAGGCAGACATGACCACTTCTCTTTTGGCTCCTATACAGGAGGCAACACTTTCTTTTCCTAATAGTTGATACAGTTTTCAGCCCTATTTTAATTCTTTTAAGTGATATAATTATTAATCAAAATAAATATTGATAAACTCCATTTGTACTTTAGGCAGAAATTCTTTTTTTTATTAATTTATTTTTGGCTGCATCAGGTCTTTGTTGCTGTGTGCGGGCTTTCTCTAGTCGAGGAGAGTGGGGGCTACGCTTTGTTGTGGTGCGCGGGCTTCTCGTTGTGGTGCGCGGGCTTCTCGTTGCGGTGGCTTCCCTTGTCGTGGAGCACGGGCTCTAGGCACACAGGCTTCAGGAGTTGTGGCTCATGGGCGCTAGAGCACAGGCTCAGTTAGTTGTGGCGCACAGGCTCAGGAGTTGGGGCTCGCGGGCTATAGAGCACAGGCTCAGTAGCTGTGGCTCACGGGCTTAGTTGCTCTGCGGCATGTGGGATCCTCCCAGACCAGGGCTCGAACCCGTGTCCCCTGCACTGGCAGGCGGATTCTGTGCCACCAGGGAAGTCCCTAGACAGAAATTCTTAACTAATTCAAAGCAACTGAGGGTCAGGCCAGTATAAATAAATGAGTTATAAATAAACCTATTCTCATTAGTTGAGAAGCCTTTAAAAATAAGGCTCTTTCTTTTCAAAGGGCACATAACAACCAAGGCTCTGTCAAAACAGTCACCTTTCAACTGAATTAGACAGTTCTTCAAGAAGTTTAAAATTGGCTTATTAATTATAAGGATAATTTATACCCTGTGTTTAAAAATATGATCTCCCGAGTCTTATTTATCCCAATAATTACATTACAAAGAAAGAATTTAGTTGCAAGCAAATGTAAATGAAAGATTATATCCTCAGACAAGTCTTAGCATCACCTACAAGATCGTGTCGACCTGACAGCTTCTGATGCTCGGCAATTCCACAGGAAGGAGGCGGCATGTCAGCTTCCTGAAGCACAGGGCCGCCTTTCTACACGAGGCTCAGACCTCTGTCCATGCTCTCATTAGAAATAACCCCCCAGGGGTCGCCCTCCATCAGGCAGGACGTCCCGAGTTCTCACCTTCCTTGTCAACCACCCGAGCAGGTGAAAGAAGACCAGCCTTTGGGAGTCTTTGCACCTCTGGCTCCTCTACCTTGTTTCACTGAAATGGAGGGGGAAGGGCTGTGGCAGCCATGGGGCTGGAGAGCTAGGCCAGGGCAGGCCTGCTGGGCCCTGGGCTGCCCTCTCCAGAGGCAAACAGGCCTCCTCTCAGCACCTCTGACAAGGCCCCACCTGGTCACGGAAGGATGCTCACCGGCCTCTTACTCTCCTTGACAATAAGAAAGGCTGTCACACAGGGAATGCTGGCTGAGTCTGGAAGCCTTCCGCCTGGGCTGGCTTCAAGTGACCCATGACTGCGGGACAGTCTTGCTGCTCCGCGAGTCTCTGCTCACCCCTTTATAAAATGGGGACTCACTGAGGATACGGTGCAGCAACAGAGGGGAAAATACGCTACACACAAGCAACGCCCTGTGTGAAACACTCCCCGTTCTGCGCTGGGGATGTGCTCGGGTGCTGTTGCTATGTACTTTTTGCAACAATTCAGCTGTTGCCATGGGGCGTTTTCTGTCAGTTTCTAATGGCCTGATGGAAGAGGCAGCATTTGGAGGCCCTGGTTTTTGAGGATCTAGGAGGGCATGTCAGAAGCAGCAGGAGTTAATGCCAACACTTCTCCATAAACAGACGCACACACACGGATTGACCCGAGAATGAATGCAGCCATCATTTTAGCTCCCCAGCTCGGGGAGGTCCCCAGGAGTGATTCACACCTTCCCGCTCAGGACCTCTGGACATCCCAGTGGCAGGGAGCCACATGCTGGTGTTACCTTGTAGAAATAATCTGTGGCTTCTGTCATTTCTGAAAAATTGGTCTCAGAAAGCCCGGCTTCACCCAGAACTTTAATCTTCTCTTGAATCAGGGGCCTGTTGGGGAGAAATGAGCTGCAGTGGAAACAACCTGCACAGAACCAGCAGACTGATTATAGCGAGACCAGCCTCTGTTCTTGTGAGACACGCTCACTGTTTCACATCACTCCATCTCTTCAGGCACAAACGCCCATCCTGAAATACCGACCTCCTCTCTATTGTAAACCGACCAAGTCAGGGCTCACATCGTCAGGCTCAAAATTCTTTCTACTGGAAGATGTGTAGGAAATAAATGCTACTGCAACAAAAATTTGAACCTGGCACTGTTATGAGCTGCTCAGTTAACAAATCCATTAACAGAAAGGGAAGTAGGGGCAACCCACACGCAAAATAAAGGTAAGATGCCTTAGTCATAATGCTGGAAACAGAGATAGGTAGTGGAAACTAATAAGATAATCAAGAAACAATATGAGGAAGGAGGAAATGGAACTGGGGAGGGAACATCTGGGGAGTTTTGGCCCAAGTGATAGACATGAAACCCCAGAGTTAAAAATCTGACCCCATCTCTGCTAAGGAAGCACTACACGGCCCAGGGTGAGCCACTTTCCCCCGCTGGCCCAGCAGCAGCACTGTAAGACGTGGCCTTACGGAACCAGCACACCTCACAAGGGGCCACGGGGGCAGTCTCCCTGACTCAGCAAATGCCTTCCCGTCTGGGAACAGAGGGTTTTACAAACGAAATTCCACCTACATCGCACCCCCCTAAGTTCTTCTCCCTCGCCTCAGGTCAGTGGGAAGGAGCCACATCCCCTCATTCCTACAGGATTTCCTCCTGCCTCCTGCAGCCACCAGTTAACACTATGCAGGAGGGCAAACAGGGTCATGAGGAAAGGGGGAGCGCACTACTAGCAGGTCTTCTGTGTGGATCCCTGGAGACCTGCCCCAAAGCAGAGGCTCTTAGGGAGCAAAGGAAATACGTCATCGGTGTCGACCCAGCTGCCGGGCCAGCCAGGGGCCTTACCAAAGGTAGTCATCAGCCGTGCCTCTTGCCACCAGGTAGTGGATGCCCACAGAGCTCGACTGCCCGATGCGGTGCACCCGGTCCTCGGCCTGCATCAGCACCTGCGGGGCGGGGATCGGGACGCATGTCGGTCAAGGCTGGAAGCTACTCAGCCCACCACAGCAGGTGGCCTCTTGCCCCGGAGCCTCACCACAACCCTTCCTCCTCACTGCGTGTCACGTGGCAGGGGGCCTGCAAGCCTCTGTCCACAAACGGTCTGTCATCTGACAAAAGGGAGAAGCAAACACAATACTGGTCAGCTGGGGGGACCTCGATCTGCAGCTGGGTAGCTGTGGATGACCCTTCAGGGCCGGGCCAGGTGCTGGGCGCTGCAGAGGGAGAGCCAGCTTCAGCTCTGCCACCAGCTGTGACGAAGGAGACCCAGCACACTGCCACTCTTCCTCCATGGAATGAAAAGTTATCTTCTAAACACATAGAGACACCACGCCCAGGGAGAGGCCATATATGATCAGGGGGTAGGGTGGCTTTTTTATACGGTGGAAAAACCCTACAACGAATAATGAAAACTAAGAACATGGTTTCCATTATAAAATGCCTTCACGCTCTAAGCCCAGCCATCGTTACAGCCGTCGCCAACATGTGGCCGATGAGAGCCACACTGGTCAGAACATCAGAAGGGAAAGAACTTCTTTCTGGAGTTGAGGAGAAAACTTTGAGTCCAAACAAATGTCTTCCATCTGCTGCCACAGCTGATCAGATAAGGCCAGCGGGCACCCTGGGCATGTTCAAGGAATACCCACCACAGTCGCCCTATTGTGGCCCCACTGGTAAAGTGGCTCCCAGGGGCGGTTGATAAAAAGGGGCTCAGGCTGGGAAGCCAGAGGCCTGAGGCCAGGGCTGCCACGTGCTCCCCTTAAGTGACAGCTATGCTCTTGAGCTCTCTGTGCTCCAATTTCTTCATGGAGACATGGATCATGAGACTCCTTCTAAAACTTCAATCTTCCCATTGGTAATAAGACGGTCGATAAGCCTACTACTTAGCAGGTTGTTGTGAAGACCTGATACCTGGCCACTGGATGTGCAAAGTATAAGCGTGTTTACCAGGCCTAACAGAAACAGAGGGAAGATGACGCAGGCACCAGGGACAGCGCACAGAAGCCCCACTTCCCCCACCACCCCCGCCACTGGCTCTCTCTGCCAGCAGCCAGGAGCACGCCCCTCACCCCTGGGTTCCAAAACAGCTCTGCGAACACCACCAGGTCAGCCGAGGAGAAGGTGAGGCCCATGTTGGCGGCGGTGATGGACAGCACGGCCACGGCAGGCCCCTCCGACAGCTGGAACTGCTGGCACAGGTCCTCACGGTCGGCCGAGGAGGTGGAGCCATCGATGCGGATGTGCTTCACACGCTGCGGGAACAGGAGAGGGAAGCAAGGTGGGCGCAGGTGCGGGAACTCGGCAGCACAGCTCCAGGGACAGAGCCCCTCGCTGCTCTGGCTCCAAGCCGGGTGGAGCATCAAGCTCGCCGCTCTGTACTGCTTTCCGAGCTTCTATCCTGGTCTTTCCTTTCCTTTCGTAATTGAAACTTGTGTTGAGATAACTGTAGGCTCGCATGTGGTTTAAGCAATAATACAGAGAAGAATTCCTCGTATGATTTGCCCAGTTTCCTCCACTGGGAATATTGGTAAAACTATAGCATAATATCACACCCAGGATACTGACTTTGATACAATCCACTGACCTTATCCAGATTTCCCCAGTTTTACTTAAACTCCTGGGTGTGTGTGTTCTATACAACTTTATCTCGAATGTGGGTTTTCACGTATCCGCCTTCACAGTCGAGACAGTCAACAGTTCTAACCGCACAGGGATGCTCTGTAGCCCATTTATAGCCCTGCCCGCCTCCCTCCTGCTTCCCCCTCACCCACCCAGTCCACTAATCTTT
>NW_006789830.1:812192-814474 GCF_000442215.2 Lipotes vexillifer | reverse complement strand
TTTTTTTTTTTTTTTTTTTTGTGGTACGCGGGCCTCTCACTGCTGTGGCCTCTCCCGTTGCAGAGCACAGGCTCCGGACGCACAGGCTCACTGGCCATGGCTCACAGGCCCAGCCGCTCCGCGGCATGTGGGATCCTCCCAGGCCAGGGCACAAACCCGTGTCCCCTGCATCGGCAGGCGGACTCCCAACCACTGCGCCACCAGGGAAGCCCTGTCCTGCATTTCTAAAATGTTCCATTTCAGGAACATTTATAAACGGAGTCAAACACTGTACAACCTTTGGGGCTGGGCTCTTTTCACTCAGCATCATTGCCCGGAGAGTCATCCCTGTCGTTGCACGTACAGTCGGTTCACACACACCCATAGCTCATTCCTTCTCATTGCTGAGCAGTGTTCTGTGGCAGGGATGTACGATGGTTACCTATTCACCTTTGGCAGGACATGTGGGTTGGTTCCAGCTTTGCACTACTACAAATAAAGCTGCCCTGAACATTGGTGTACAAGTTTCTATGTGAATGTAACTTTTCACTCCTCTGGGATAACTGCCCTGAAATCAACTGCTGAGTTGTATCTGATAGTTGCATGCTTAGTTCAGCTTATTTTCTTTAAAAAAAAAATTTTTTTTATTTGCAATTAAAAATTTAATTTTAATATATATATTAAATGCCTTATAACCTTATGTAGTTATTTCTTGTTATTCACAGTAGTTATGTTCTATATAATCATTATTATAAAATCTGAATTAGCAAATCCTGAATAATTTCCCCTAGGGGAAACACAGGATTAGGTTCCTGAGATCAGCTTATTTTAAGTGGCATTTATTGTTTTCTAATGATAAAGACAGACATTACGAGGAAAATAAATTACTGATCTATTTTTTCCCATCACTCTTTTCTCAATGTGTATGCTACATCTTTTAAATACAAAGCTCTATATCTTGCTTTTCTCTGATAAACATTATATTGTAAATAAACTAAATTATTAAAATGTTTTCTAAAACATGATTTTTAATGGCTGTGTAATAGTTCATGATGCAACAATAGTATACTTTAACCATTTATCTATTTCCTCACATTTGGGCGGGTTTCTACTTGTCACTAAAAAAGGATGGGCTGTCTGCATGTCTCAACTAAGAAGTCCGCATGCTGCAACTAAAAGATCCCATATGCTCCTACTAAAGATCCCACATGCCGCAACAAAGATCTCGCATGCTGCAACTAAGACCTAACGCAGCCAAAATAAAAAAAAAAAAAAAGGATGGGTTGGCAAATGTCCACCAACAGGTGAGTGGATAAAGTGTGGTACATGCATACAATGGAATATTACTCAGCAATAGAAAGGAGTGAACTGTTGATACATGCAGTAACATGTATGAATCTCAAAATATGTTAACAGAAATCAGATTAAAAAAAAAAGGAGTACACACTGTATGATCCTGTATGATTCCACATTTATATAAGGCTCCAAAAATGCAAACTAATCTACAGTGACAGAGAGCAGATCAGTGGTGGCCTGGAGATGGGAGGATGGGGAGAAACGGGGATTACAAAGGACAGGAGGAAACTTCTGGGGCTGACGGATATATTCACTACTGTATGGCTGTTAGCAAAACTGGTGCCATCTTGTGCCCGTGCAGTTCCTCCTGTCCTCCCAGTGACCTTACCTAGGGCTGTACTGTAGTACACTATACTGTCCTGTAGTAAATCTCTTCTTTGTCATCTAGGGCTTCGTAGTTAATAGATACTGTTTAATGATCATTAGGTCCAGGTGGCCTGTATGCTCGGCTAGTCTCCAATGATGACAACCTTCACTGACGCATTCCTGATGCTCAGGAGACTAGTAACCCATCATAAATCTTGACTTAGGAATGTACTTCCTGTCTCCAAGCACATACCCCTATACTCTAGGTTAACTATAAAATTGTTCCAGTGGCTCCTCAGCATTGCAGGGTGCAGCTGCAAATGCTCTGGATCACCATCTACCCAGTCCTACCCTCCATGTAAGTTACCCTTTAATAAATGGATCCATTGATGGTATGGAGCTGCCTGCCTTGTTTTTAGGTCTCAAGATACCTTCTCAGTTCAGTGGGCACTTTTTGTTCCTTCTGTGCAACAACTACCTCCACTCTTGCTCAACTGTATACTTCAAATATGTGCAGTTCATTGCATGGTAATTATACCTCAATAAAGCTATTAAAACAAAACATTTTAAAAGAGGGGTTAGGGGGGCTTCCCTGGTGGCACAGTGGTTGAGAGTCCGCCTGCCGATGCAGGGGACACAGG
>NW_006789830.1:786141-812113 GCF_000442215.2 Lipotes vexillifer | reverse complement strand
ATGCAGGGGACACGGGTTCGTGCCCCGGTCCGGGAAGATCCCATATGCTGTGGAACGGCTGGGCCCGTAAGCCGTGGCCGCTGAGCCTGCACGTCCGGAGCCTGTGTTCCGCAACGGGAGAGGCCACAACAGTGAGAGGCCCATGTAACGCAAAAAAATTTTTAAAAAATAAATAAATAAATAAAAGATGGGTTAAAACAAACCTGTTCATGGTTCTACAAGCAAGAAAAATTATTCGGAAAGTCGACAGAAATGTTTCCGGAAACCTTCACCTCATTTCTTTGCTCAGATCTGACCTTGGCCTGCTTAGCAGTCGACACACAAACAAGAAAAGCATCCTGTGCTGAATTTCAAAGGGAGCTTACCTTCCTCTCAAGCTCATTAGTAACTGCATCCAAAACCACCTTATGGTGTGCAAACACTAGAAACTTCTCTCTTCCACTTTCCAGTAGGTCCAGGATATATTCACTGCATTTGACAATGACAACACAATAAATTAAACACATACGCAATCCAGCTGAGATTAATTACTGAAAAGTGACTGCATCTGTAGCAGATACCTTCCGGGTACCTGCCTCCCCAGCTCATCCTCTCCCTCCTCTGAGAGCTGACCTCTCCCCCTTGCCCTCAGGAACTGTGGGGAAGTCGTCTTCCGCCATATGCAGAAAGAGTTCTTCCATACTTGTCAGTCATCTCCCAAACACAAATAAATCAAAGTATCCTTATGTTTTACGTGTCTCTGATAGGTTACTGAAACCTTATTATTACCTGGGATCATACAAGATAATTAACAGTTTGCACTTTGGCTGCTACTATCATTATAATGTGTTTTCAATAAAAATTGAAGTGTTGTTTACAGATCTGAAAATGCCTGGGCAGGGACTGAGGGATTCTTGACAGTAATAAATTTCTGGCAATGTAGTATTGAGACGTAAGTAATAATACTGAAGAGACGTCAGGGATCGCCCTCCAGCTCCCTCCCACATCAGACTGCAAACCACAGGGCCAGCAGTTAAGGCAGTGGTATAAGTGAATTCTTTTTTCCAAGGCCAAGGAATATGGGTGAAAAGGCCTTGTGTACATGGTCTTCATTCTGCTTTTAATTTACTTCTCTCATCCATCCACTGTGTTTTTTCTTGACTTTCTGCTCCTTATCTTTAGCTGCGGCCTTAAAGGAAGGCAGCGACCCCCGGGAGCTGTAGGGAGGAGTCACCCAGTTGGCAGATCCCAAGCTTGCCCTGGCACTCGCGCCCTGTAGAGGGTTCCCAGTCCCAGTACAGGTCACCGGTGGCTCCTGCATAGGTGTCGGGAAGGTCAGCTTCCTCAGACAGGACACAAGGAGCCCTCGCTCTGCCTGAGGCCATCCCCACACATGGGTGTGTGTCTGGGCAAAGAACAGACATTGCTCTCCTTGAAGAAGGACAAATCTCCAAGGTTTCCTATTACAGTACAGGCAGGTGGGGAAAAGGGAAGCGGACTCTCTTCTAAACGTCTAAGAATTTTTTCAAACAACACTATGACCAACTACGGTATGGATTTGAGTTCAATTTGTGAATTGTTGGTACTAATAGAATCTACTTTAATTAGTTTGAGAGACATAAAATTTGCCATGATATAAGCAAAAAAGTTAACTGCTACAGCATCAGAAAGTCACAAGGCCATAAAATCAACTTGGCCAGCCCATAAACACCACGGCCCCCAGTCTTCCTAATGCCTCTCATCCCTCTACATCTCAGACGTGGCATTGCTGCTCTGCCGTTCCTCACGTCCCTGAGCTACCGA
Organism: Lipotes vexillifer; assembly: GCF_000442215.2. Taxonomy (NCBI): domain Eukaryota; kingdom Metazoa; phylum Chordata; class Mammalia; order Artiodactyla; family Lipotidae; genus Lipotes; species Lipotes vexillifer. The sequence goes on along the minus strand of NW_006789830.1, from coordinate 810,331 downwards.
GCTGGAAATATCTGCCGACCACAATAACCTTGGCTTTATATTGAAAGATGTCCATTAAAAAGAAAACGAACAACAGCAAAAGTGGGAAGAAAAGCAACTATCAGAGGAAACTGGGGTTTTAAGATTTATAATCTAATGTCCACTTACTAGCTGTATGATTCTGAAGTTTAGAGATTTACGTTACTCAGTTTCTGCATTTTAACTTTATTCTACTGATCTCACGAGGAGTCTATAAATGTGACATGAGTTAACAGATGTCAAAACTGTTGGAAACTATAAATCACTATATAATTTATCATGGAATTTTGAAAAAGTATGTATAAGGTATGTTATGATTTGAATGTTTGTGTTCCTGCCCCCCAGTTCATATGCTGAAATCCGAACCCCCAGTGTGGGGCCTATGGGAGGAGATGGAGTTAGTGTTCTTATAAAAGTGACCCGAGAAAGCACCCTTCCCCTTCCACCATGCAAGGACACAGCGAGAAGATGGCTGTCTACGAGCCAGGAAGAGAACTGGCACCAGACTCTGAATCCGCCAGCACCTTGAACTTGGACTTCCCAGCCTCTAGGACTGTGAGAAATACATGTTTGTTGTTTAAGGTGCACGGCCTACGATATTTTTGTCATAGCAGCACGAATGGACTAAGACAAGGTATTACCGAAGTTTATTTATAAGGTGGAAAATGGTTAGATTTAAAATTCCTAAGGGAAATGGGTGGCTCTGGGCCCAGCACTCAATGGACCCTGGATTTTGTAGGTCACAAGCTGAGAGAGCGAGGGAAGGGGCTCACACCCATGCCATGTGTTATTCAGCAGCACATGAGAAATGTAGGTGGAGGCAATTCAGATTAGTGTCTGAGAGAGAAGTTTCCAGGCCATAAAAACCACATCTGGAGTTCCCTGGTCTCTTAAACAGTATCATAAATGAAAAGGGCAGTGCCCAGAGGGTGAAGGAGAGCTGCCCGACACTCAGAGTCTGTGATTTGAACAATGCAGCGAACTCACTCTCCAACCACATTTAGGGGTGCAGAGGGAGAGGCCGGTGAGGCTGGGAGATGCAGAGGCTGAGTGAGAGGGCAGGGCAGGCTGTAGGTCTCCATTTACCCATGGATCTCAGTCCCCACAGCCAATCTGGGACCGCTTAACCCACGCTAAATTCATTTCATTGTAATTGAATCACTTGGACCATTATCCTGCCTGAGTCTCACACAAATGTTAAACAGTAAAAAATTAGGCAAGCTGCACGTCGTTAGACTTGCTTCAAGTTTCTATCTCAGTGATATGTGAAGAGCAGTGGGTTTTTCTTTCTTTAGCCAAGGCAGACAATTGAGATTTTTTTCTTTCACGTCAGTGAATAATTTTAAGAACAGAAATTATTACACCAGCTTTAGTTGAGAAGGCAGAAGGAGACCAAGTGTGACAACAGCCACTTGCCTGTATCTTTTTTTTTTTTTTAACATCTTTATTGGGCCGTATCTTTTGAACAAACGATGGCATTCACCTTCTTTCTTATTTAGGTAAATGACAGCTGAAACAGGATGTCTTTGGAGACGACCAGAGAATCTCCGTAAGGCAGCTTCCTGGTCTTCTGTGAAACCCCTAATTTTTTTCCTACAGGCAAGTGACCACAGTTCTCTTAGCAAGAGGAAAACTTCCCTTCAGTGTTTGGGTCACCCAAACCTGCTCATAAGTGGCTACAGCTCCAGCTCACTTGGGTTAAGACGGGACCTCGCAGGGACCCCAAGCACATCCTGGCAGGGCTCCAGAGACAAGCCTACTTATGCCTCCTGGGTGATGAGGCCGTGGTGCCCTAAACTTTATATTCAAGGCAACTATCATTCAAATCTCTAATCATTTCTTACAGAGCAATGAAACCATCCTGACGGACTAAGATAACAGGTATTTCTTTTTAAAAGAGAGAGAAGTCGACACTTGGTGTCCACTTACATGACAGATGGGATTTTAGCTTCAGCTGTTCTGTTGAAGAAGAGAATAAGGGCTTCTTTCTGCTGCTGTTTCTGTGGAAGGAGAAATCGAGGGTTTAAAGTCTCGCACTCTGAGAACTCCGCGACACGCTGACGTAATCATCACCACCAAGAGCTTTACAAATCCCAACATCAATCGCCAGAGCCAAGAGGCCCTGACTTATCCACTCGCTTTAGCCACACCACAGGAACTGTCTGGACTCTGGTTTTGTACTGGGAGACAAAGTAGCATTACAGCTGTTCTGTCACCCTTCGAGAACTGTTGTGAGAATCCAATGAGGCAAGGAACATGCACGCTGTTTGCAAGGGCATTGCAGGTATTGCTTCACCATCCATACCGAGCTCGTGTGCTCAGCGGGAAGGCAGCCCTGCTAAGCACACCTATTTACTATAGGTATTACAGCCTGGTGACAACTTACACATGACAGTGGCCCACGATGTCCCCCCACCCCTTTCCTTCTGCCAACTTGTGTCCATACCCAACTGACTAAGCTCACCTCTAAGACTTACTGAATCATTTCCAACTGACCCCAACTAGTCTATTCTAGTATCATCTCATAACGTTATTCACATGTTTCTGGCCTGTGTGCACAGAAGGTAATTGACTTCCCTCAAGAGGAAACGGTATTTTCTTTATAGTTTGCATCTAAATAAATCCCAATAAAGAATGCTAACCCAGGAGGTGCTTAACCAGTTTCATAACAATACAAGATAACATTTACCATTACTCTTGGGTTCCCAGAGAGGACAGATACTCTTACCATCCTTGGTAGGGCAGCCATCCCCTTCCACTAGCCAGCATGGGTTTATAGATGCTCCTACATTTTGGGCCTGGGCCCTGTGAGGCCAGTGATTGACATGGCAGCTTCCTCAAGGAACAAAGAGGTGACCCAACAGTAAAAACACCTGTGGCCCTGAACTCATTAATAACTCAGGAAAAAGCAGCCACAGCTGGACTGCACCTTAAATTACAGACACCACAGATGGTGAGAAAAGCTGCCTGGTCAAAATCGTTTTTTGGCTTTAAACAGCATCTCTCCTCTAGGCCTTGACAAGAAAGAAGAAAGAGACCCAGGAACCATAGGCATCCGTAGGGGCACTGACGGGGTAGTGGATCCATTTCATTTTCTACATGAGTCGTGGCAGTGGTGGGCACCGTCCCTCCTATTTTGTGGCAGCAGTTAAATTAAACAACTCTAACCTCCTGGGAACTCACATTGAAGATGTGATTCTGTGTGTGTGTCTTAACTTGTTTCTGAGCCCCAAGCCCAGTCAGGATTCTGATGAGGCTCTGGACACACACACTTTTCGCGTGTGGCCCATGAACTCACATGGAGTCCATTCGTGTCTCTCAAAGGGTCCCCTGCAGCAGGTTAGGCCCTCCAACCACCGAACGCGTCCCTAGTAGGATATGCTGAAGGGACAGTGTCAGGCTCCCATCTGACGACCTCACCCGCAGCGTGTACGCCTCAAGGAGACTGCACCCTACCCGTTCTCAATCCACAATTAAACTCCAGTTCCTTCAGAGACTCTTGTCAGTCCTTCCCTCCCACCCACACTCAGGCCACACTTGCTCTTAGAAAGGGAGAGGGCAAAACAGATGGAGAGATGGTGAAAAGCACTTTCAGAAACCCTGCCCCAAGATTTAAGAAGCAGAGCCAATGTGGGTGTGAGAAAACAAACATCATTATTACACACAGCTTGGGAGATGCTACCCTGGGCTAATAACCCTTTTGGGGCTGATTTATCAATAGGTACCAAAAGTCTTCAAAATATGCCCATGCCCTGTGATGCAGCAACTCACTCCTAAAATTTACCCTCAGGATAGAATTGGAGGTACACAAATTCAGATGTAAACTGCTTTTTCAGTGTAGTGTTACTTAGCATAGCGAACAATTGAAATAACTTAAATGTCCAACTACAAATGATTGGCAAAATTACAATATAGCCAGGTGAGAAAACATCATGCAGTCTTCAAATACTATGTTTTAGAAGAACATACAACAACATGGAAAAGGGTACAGATATAGTTTTGTAACTTGCTTTCTTCCCCACTTGAGGTATCTTTGTAAGATCCCAATTCTGCTTTTAAAATACATGTTGCTTATTATGTACATAAGTTATAATATATAGAGAGAGAGATAAATAATATATATTAAAACAAAAAACACATAAATTTTATAGAAAAAATACCGAAATGATATATGCCAAAATTATGTAATATAAATAGATGGGTTAATCTTTTTTTTTTTTTTTGCGGTACGCGGGCTTCTCACTGCTGTGGCCTCTCCCGCTGCGGAGCACAGACTCCGGACGCGCAGGCCCAGCGGCCATGGCTCAAGGGCCCAGCCGCTCCGTGGCACGTGGGATCTTCCCGGACCGGGGCACGAACCCATGTCCCCTGCGTCGGCAGACGGACTCTCAACCACTGCGCCACCAGGGAAGCCCTCTATTGTATTTTTAATGTGGGGGAAATCAATAGTTTTATCTTTAAAAAAAAAAGCTCCCCAAACTGAGTAGACATAATACTAGCCCATTAACTATCTTATTACTTCTTTTGTCAGCCATGGCCTGGGAAATTTAAAATAACCTGCATTCTTTGTTCCTGCCTCTTAGATTTTTATTAAATTAGATCCACTGGGTTCTGAATTTGTTTTTCTATGTTGGAATCTAAGTGGATTGTCAAACGGCAGAAAGGTGAGCTGATACTGTCACCAGGAAGTCTGCATGGACCAGTTCCATTTTTCTGTTCCTGGTCTTGCTGATCAAAAAAACGGCTCTAGACAAAAGATGATTAGAGTCAGCTTTTCTTAGCTTGTGAACAGCTATCTATTATTTTGGCTGAAAATCAGAAAAAGATTTCACTGTACATTATGTTTTATAAATTGGCCGCTTCACCTTGGCTTCTGTGATTTAAAGCTTTGTAAAAAATGTCTTCCTCCAGATGGGAAGGTGTGAGGGAACAAAGAAAGAAATCACTTTTTGACAGGCTAGCAGTGCTTTGCTGGAACCACCATAATGTGTAAAATTGCAGGGAAACTTGGGGCTACAGAGTCGCTATAAAAATGGTGGTGGTGGGGTCCTTTCTGTAGGTTCACAGACTAAAACCACAAAACCATGATTCTCCATTTTAACACTTTCAGTTCAGGATTTCACAGCCAGTCAGGGCTTGGAAGGCATGTTGATGGCCATCTGGCCCAAGACCCGGCTGACACTGGCTCCCCTTCCTGGGTTAAGTTGGCAGGAGGGTGCTCCCAGTCAGATCCACGGTTTGTAGATGCATCAAATCTGGGGCTTTACAGTAAGAAAGGTTCTGATGTTCTAAAGGGTCATGCTCATAAATTCATTTGCTACTTGGATTTTCCATTATAAAAATTAATTTACATTAAAGAACACAAAAGAAAACCAAAGTTTCAAGAATTTGTCTTATTATCTAAAAGAATTTAGCATCTGGTTTGAGCATCATACTGAAGGCAACCTGTATCTATTCAATTTCTCTCTCTTAGGGACAAACTTAAACTTCCCAAGACACCAAGGGAGCACACAGCAATGCTCAAGCACTGGACTGGGAAGAACTCAAGGCCCCTTCTCCACTGGATTCTTGAAGAATTACACTGCAATTTAGGGTTTGTTTTCACAATCTGCAAAATAGTGTTAAGACTCTGGGCTGAAGAAGCAGAGACAACAATCACACACAACAGGTAGGACTCAGAGCAACTGTCCCAAGTCCTTCATACTTTTCCAGCACCAAGCCTATGAGGCAGGTCGTGGCTCCCCTTTTTAGGGAAGAAAATATCTACAAATCCCAAAGCATTTAAGGGACTTGCATAGCTACGGGGAGTTATAAACACCCAATATTCCTGATTTCCATGGCTCAGCCTAGTCAATTTCACACCACTGTCGATAAACTCAGAAATCAAACTTGCAGGTTACATATGAAATCATCTTTGGAAAGAGCCACTCACCTAACTGTGTACATTGGCAGAAAGTTTAAAAAATGCTTTCAAACCTTGCTGCACTAAGTTCAAAATTCCCATACGTCTTTTTGGCCATACTGCACAATTGACAGTTGCCTCTTGACCACTTAACGTGACTTTCCTCCTCAATTCTAATGCCCACAGACCGTTTTGTCAGTTGTCTACACTGGCTGCTGCTCTCCACCACCTGGTTCAGGAGATGGACTGGGTACAGGTGAGGGTGTCCTCTGGGGACTCCCACGAAATACTAATAGACTTTCTTCCATCACACACACAAGGAACTAAAACATAGCATTTTATAAACATTCAGACCTTTGCATCTAAAAAGATCATACATCGGAATTTTTCCCATTAATATTACATATGCTATACATGTTCACTGGTTTCCTTGTCTAGTGGAGTTCACTGGTTGGGCAAAAGTGAGTAGACATTAAAGGTTTAAGAAAGTTCTAAGAAAAAACTAAAATTGAGAAAAAATTTTTATTCACTGCCTTTTTTTCTCTAGAAATCGGAAAAAGACACCAATGCTGATTTTATAAACAGAGCACCCTGGTTCTGCTCGTGGTTCCACTGAAATATAATTTGAGGACCACTGGTCTGTATGTCCACGTCAACGTTAAGGAACTTCACTTGAAAACTCCACGGCAAAGAGATTACGCCTGCTCACTTCCTCCAGGCCATCCCGATTATTATGTATAATACAGCATAAATTAAACACTGCTATAGACAAGTTACCAGTGCATCCTCTACCCTACACTGTTTCTTAAAAATTACTAGCCAGTCTTGTTCATCACATGGTAAAATAACATTAAAAAAAAAATCACACATTCTGTCTCCTGCCATCTTATTTATTTTGTACTCTCCCAGAAGGCTGGTATCTTATGTAGATCTAAGTTTCCGTATACAGGGTAATATCAAGCCCAGATAATGCTTTATGATAATGTCTGAAAATGTCAATGACTGTCATTTTCTTGGGAATGAAAATTGCAAGGTTTTTATCCCAAGAGGACAGAAACGGGTCTGGTATAGATTACTTTATAGCACTTAGCACAGTATGACACTAAAGACAGATATGAAACGAAAGTGTTTTGAAAAGACAAAGTCACCATAGTGGAAAGAGCCCTAATATATAGGGCTAACAGGCTTGGTTATAGCCTCAGCTCTGCCACGGAGTAGCCATAAGACCTTGGGCAAATCCCACTCTCTGTGAGCTTCAGTTTCCCCCCTCTATAAAATGGGGGTGCCAATTTGTTGCCAACCATAAATGACCGTAATAAGGATTAAAAGTTAAGAGGGTTTGAAAACTCTTTGCTATATAAATGTCAATTTATTTTTTTGACTAAAGCAAATGACGTGAGATGGTTAGAGCATTCACATATATAACAAATACACTTAGGGCTAATTTCTTTTTTTTTTTTTTTTTTTAGGGCTAATTTCTAATGACCGTTACTAAAGGAAGTATTCTCAAAATACACTAAACATAAACTCCAACTTTCTTTGAGGGATTCAGAATACATATCACCATCCTGTGGTTGCCCTGGGGTTTATCTCTATGACTGTCCGTCAACAGTGATCTACACAAGTAGAAAACTGCAAATTAATACGAGATTTTGGAAGCAGACTAGGTAGGCTGAGAAATGAAGCGGGCTCACCATCCTTCCCGGGGTGAGGGGGAGAGGTTATGGGAAGACAAGGTCGGGGGACTCTGGGTCAGCTCTGCAGTGCCCCTCCAGGGAAGGAACAGCTGTGCACAAGGGGACCTTCCCAATCCCCATCTCCAGCCCCGGACTCACAGTGCTGTCCTTGGTGGTCATCTCCTTGGCCGCGGCATCCAGGGCAGCTCTGGTCCTGGCGCTGATCCGGCCTGGGGCGACCACCACCATCTTGCGCTGTTTGGCTGGGAGCTGGCAGAGGACGTCGCCCTTGAGGCGTCGCAGCATGACCGTCTCCTCCAGCAGGAGCTTCAGCTCCCCCAGGTTGGAGGAGCCTGAATAATCCCATCCCCAGGGCAGCTGTGGAGGCAGAACCGAGACACAGCTCGTGAGAGTCCCCAGGGCCCAGGACCGGAGCTGTCACCTCTGGGAATGGCCTTCTCGCAACCCTCTCTTCCCTTGGCTTTGTTCAGAGAACTTCAAGTGGCTTTAAGGGATGAATAAAATCTCACAGAATACAAATGAGAAACAGGAAGGAATAGGAAGAAAGAAAGTCGGGAATGAGAGAACCAAAAACGTGTATCATGGCGCCCCACAGTTTGGCACTATCCTTTCTAGCAGCAAAGGCGAGATGTCAAGCGGTTTGGTGCCCGTTACATTGAAGAACAAACAAGACGCTCAGCTTGTCAGACTCTTCCCATACACTAAATGCACAAAGTTTCCCTAGGGCTTACCCGACTGAGCCTGTTGCACAAGGTAACAGATGATGCTGTAATATCTTTATTTGATGAGGGTTACGGGGATTACGAAGCTGCTCTTCCCCAGCGTGGGCCTCACCATGCGTGACCTGGTGAATGCCATCGTGGTGGCCATGGTGGAGGCGGCTGAAGGGAAGAACCCAGAACACAGGTGCTGCAGTCTTGCTGAAACCAGAGGTGGGTTTTAGAGCACCCAGGCAGTCCCTCATAAAAATGGTTCCTTCATTTAGCAGCTCAAGGAGGCAGTGAGCAAGAATGTCTTCTTCCTACCACACAGGTAGACAAGATGCTACCGATGAAAATAAAAACCCTGCCCTTCACTAACAGTCTTACTGGAAACAGGACTGACTTCTACGGTCCTGTAGAAAATCAGGGAGCCAGGGTGTCTGCTGCCTTAGGGTTGCAGCTGCTCATTTTCCCTCATGCCTCACCCCACCCTGGACTGTGAACCACCGAGGGCAGGGGCTAGGCTTGATCATTTTCGAGGGCCAGTGGACCTGGTATAATGCTGGAGGTGTGACAGGTGTCCTATAAACCCCTGCTAAATTGAGAGCAGGGAGAGACACAGCCAAAGGTGGAGAAATAAAATGATCAAAAACTGCTTCTTCTTTTGAAAAAGTACACTCTGAAATCAACTGGAAGTTCTCAGCAAATGCCTTCACGGTATAGGGTCGAAAATGAGCTCGGCATGGGGCATTCTTTTCAGTGGCTTCTCTTAATGCAAGAATCTGGCCACAGTTAAAAGAAAAAAAAAAAAAGTAGGGACTTCCCTGGTGGCGCAGTGGTTGAGAATCCGCCTGCCAATGCAGGGGACACAGGTTCGATCCCTGGTCTGGGAAGATCCCACATGCCGCGGAGCAGCTAAGCCCATGCACCACAACTACTGAGCCTTACGCTCTAGAGCCCACGAGCCACAACTACTGAGCCCACGTGCCACAACTACTGAAGCCCGTGCGCCTAGAGGCCGTGCCCCGCAACAAGAGAAGGCACCGCAATAAGCTGCCTGCGCACCACGATGAAGAGTAGCCTCCACTCACCACAACTAGAGGAAGCCTGTGCGCAGCAATGAAGACCCAACGCAGCCAAAAATAATAAATTAATTAATTAAAAAAAAAAAGTAGCCCTGGCCTACTGGCTGCATTATATAAAAATCATGCTAGGAACAAATGGATATCATAATTAATTTAGGTATAATGTTCTTACCTTCTAATATTATCAACTCTTAACCTTGCAGGTTAAAACCCAATAATACCAAAGGTTTTAAATGCGTAATACCGTAATTACAATCCAACAAGCTTTTATTGAAAACTTATCACGGAGCAGGCATTGGGCTAGGTGAAAGGAAGGATACAAAGATGGGGAAGGCAGCGTCTGACTATGTTTTCTTGGATGCTGGGGCAGTGGCAGCAGGAGGAGGACAAGGGCGAATCTGAGGATGGCTTGAATGACTGCAGAGATGGTGGCCGGAGACTGGGAACCCAGGGAGGGACAGTGCAGCAGTAAAGGCAGGGAATGGCTCTGCCCTCAGCCCCCCCGACCCCTGGCTAAACACGACACCATGCGTCCAGACAGTCGAGGAAGATAAGATCCTTTTCAGAAATCAAGTTGTCTTGAGGGATCAACACAGCTACGCACAACCTAACCTGGACTGATCCGTGGGGAAACTTTGCTAAAGGTGTGTATGGCTTTAAATACATTGAATAATAGAAATCTCCTGCCTCAATAACCAGCTAAAAACGGCTTGCCATTAACTTTGCCAAGCACCACAAGTTACATTATAAGTACTCTGAATGTAAGTGGATGTTTTTAAAGTACTAGAAAAGCTGTTTTTTCTTTTCCAAAAGTATTTTAAAATAAGGCAGATGATCTTATTAACATCACTAACTTGCATGGCAAGGCTTTTCTCTCCCAGGTGGCATGGGTGATGAGTGAGGGGCAGCCATTTCTCCAAGTGTCAGCGTCTTCAATGCAGACAGCAGCTCGGCATATTTGTGACTTGATCACAAGACAGGAATCCTTAAGGTCTGAAGTAATGAGGCTTTACAGTCCAGTTAGAGCCTCTGCACAGGGACACTGCCCGCAGGAAAGAAGCCAGGGTGAGCTGGAGTTGTGGCTTCAAGGTTACAGCACAACAAGGGGGGAAAATGAGAAGTGATTTGCCCTTGAGAGAGGGGCCAGCGCCTGCCATTCTAATTCAGTGCTACTGGAACCTCACGGGAACAGGGTTTAGGCATCTGACAAGTCTACCTTGCCGGACAAAGGACGACTGTTGAAGGATAAATCCATCACCCTGGCCACAGTTTTGAAAGTAGAGATTAGAAAGAGAAGTGAGTGACTCTCCCTTTCTGGTTTCCAGGTCGTGGATGTTCTGGAGCCTGGATCAGAGAGAGCTACGCTGGGCTCAGGAAGAAGGTCTGAACCAGCCCCATCACCTCCCACCCGTCAGCAATGACACCGACTGGGACTTCTGCTCCACCCATCACAGCACACCAAGGCCCCAGCACACCAGCGAACAGATGAGACCGTATCCCACTGGTGGGTCTGGAGGGAGTGAAGAGGGCACAGAGGCCAAGAAGGAGGAGAAGGCCACAGAGCGTGTCTCTTCCTGAAAAGAGAACAGCCCAGTGCCGGAAGCAAACAGCTCAACTGATTAAGGAAAAAAAAAAGAAAACGAACTCCTAAGCAAACAAGGAGCTAGTTCTGTGTGTCATCCTGTCTCAGGTTATTCCGGGGAAGAACACTGGAAATGTGCACAGGCTTTGGCCAACCTGGCTATGGCTACCTGACACTGAGAGACCCCCCAGCTCAGGCCAGGAAACATGCTGTGTCCACCAAGAACGCGCTGCTGAGCTACAAGGGAGACACGGCCGCAGACAAGGAGAGCGAGGAAATCCTGGAAGCTCTGGTCGTGCTCCGCCACACTCTGGGGGTGGCCTGGCTCCAGCCGAACCAAGGCCTGCTTCAACCTGCAGAGGCAGAGGGAACACGAAGGAGCGAAAGAACTACATAAGGGAGGCGTCTGTGGATTACCAGTCTCAGAGAAGGACCAAGTGTTGTTTGGGGCGGGGCCTCCTTGGCCATCTGCAGGTTGAACACAGCTCGGGCATACTTTGAAAAGGCACTTGGCAACATTATTACTGCTGAGGGTGACAGGATGTCAGAAGTGATCAGTCTACAGAGGAACCACGCCCAGGCCCACCAGCACTGGCAGCAGGCTCATTCGACCGGTGTTTCTTTGTTCACTGACTCAGACCCCAAACCGCAGAGGTGAGCATGTTACCAGTTGAGGTCTATGCCATGTCTGGAGGGACCCAGCACAGGGAATCTCAGCCAAGTTCACCTGCCAAGTGTGGAGATCACACACGCTACGCATGTGCCCTGTAATGCAGCAGCTGACAAAGAGGTTGGTGAGAAAAGACAAAAACGTTGCCCTTCACCCCTTCCTCTGCTCTCCAACTCCTGACTCTTTTCCTCTGGTTTGCAAGAGAGATGGTGGTGGCAGCTAGAATTTTCCTGATCTGTATTCAAAAGTGCGGTACTGGGGCATCCAGAGGAAAGCCCAGTGAGGAATTCATCCTTCAGCAGTGGCCCTTTGTCTGGCAAGGTCATCCTTCTGAAAGCGGAGCTTTGGCAGAAAGGCACCGCTGAGGAAGATGGGGTCCCACGCTCAGCCAGATGGCCAGACTGGTGACCGCTAATGGAGTCAACGGCCCGTCAGGAGGAATTCGCATTTGTGACTAATGTAATTTAAATCTTTTTTTAAATGTTGACTTTCTCATTTACGAAAGTAATCCATTTTGGCATACCTTATCTTCCAGTCATACATGAGAAAGACACAGGGCGGGGTGAAGGAGGAGGGGGGGAAGAGAGGGAGACAAAGAATGAATAATTAACTACAGGGAAAGTTTCGCATCCTACTTTTTTCCACTCTTTTATTTCCCCACGTCATTAAATAAACTTTTTTTCTTCAGCTAAAAAAAACTGAGGGGGCTTTCCTGGTGGCGCAGTGGTTAAGAATCCGCCTGCCAATGCAGGGGACACGGGTTCGAGCCCTGGTCCGGGAAGATCCTACATGCCGTGGAGCAACTAAGCCCGTGCGCCACAACTACTGAGCCTGTGTGCCACAACTACTGAAGCCCACAGGCGTGGAGCCCGTGCTCCACAACAAGAGAAGCCACCACAATGAGAAACCCTCGGCAACCAGAGAAAGCCCACACAAAGCCATGGAAGACCCAACGCAGCCAAAAGAATAAATAAATAAATAAATAAATAAATAAATCTATTAAAAAAAACAGGTTTTAGAAATCGTGATTTTAAAAAATTTTTAATTTTTTAATTTTTTTGGCTGCGTTGGGTCTTGCTGCTGTGCACGGGCTTTCTCTAGTTGCGGCGAGCGGGGCTCTAAAGTGCAGGCTCAGTAGTTGTGGCTCACGGGCTTAGCTGCTCCGCGGCATGTGGGATCTTCCAGGATCAAGGATTGAACCTGTGTCTCCTGCATTGGCAGGCAGATTCTTAACCACTGCGTCACCAGGGAAGTCCAAAAATCACGATTTTGATTGCAATGGCATTTGTTTACAAGGCTTCCTCTGCCATTTTTGGAGAACGGAAGCTGTGCAGACTGTAGCTTCAGGAGCAGCTGCTCCATTGGCACCGTATTCATAGAGATAATTTGCAGGTCAGAGGCTTCTGGCCTGCTGACCGGGCACGATTCACTATAATGAGTCGACATTTATAAGCAAAGGCCCACTGATGAGAGCCCACCAGGGGAGCATGAGATCATGCTTCCCACTCCACCTGTTCAAAGGCTTCCTCTGTCCTTTTTGCGCAGACTATGTAGGGCCTCGGCCTCACCTGGAGCTCACCTCAGTGCCCTTCTCTGAGGCAAGAGCTGTTGGCTTTCAGAGCTCCAGGCACCTACGCATTGGCCACTGGTCGCTCTACTGGAAAACACTAACGTGGAATCACCACAAGCGTTAGAACTCGGAGGGGCTGCTCTTATCTTACCCTAGAGGACACTCCAAGGTCAGAGTTAGGGGCAAAGCAGAGCTAAAATCTGAATCCAGCTCTACGGCCAGTGCTCTTCTGATCACACCACAGCCGAAAAGAAGGAATGGAAAGGGAAGTGTGAAAATCAGGGTGGGGGTGGGCGGGGAAGAGGGGGAATAAAGAACAAATACCCGCTTGGCGCCACAGTAGCGAAGTCCAAAGGCGTGGAACTGAGGGAAGAAAGTCGGCCTGACGGCGAGGATCTGCGTGTAGAGCTCTGCCGGCCGGGACATGGCTGGGGTGCCCGACAGTAAGATCACCCTCTTGGCAACCTAGAACACAAAAGCCCAAGATGCTGAGACACACAGAGGACACGCAAGGGATGTCCCCAGCACCCCCAGGCGTCGGAGCCGAGGCCCCCGGAACAGTACACCCCTGGGATCTTGCACGAACACCTTCACTTCCTCGCACTCTGACCGCAGGTACTACTCAAGTTCGTGCATCTTAGATCCAAGGTAGACCTAGATTCCAAAGACACTGCGGCTGGCCTCACTCCAGAGCTCTGGGGGGCCACAACCTGGGAACTCTAAGCGAAGGAACCATGACCAGAGAAAAAGAGCATGTGTGCTCCAAAAACCTCACGGTGTGACCCATGTAAGAGGCTGGGCGTCATCTCCTAAGCTGCCTTGGCCACACCCTCTGCCTGCATCTACATCAGCACTTAGTCCCTTACACTGAATTCTATCTTGTCTGTCTCCCTCACTAGACTGCAAGCTTCTTGAGATCAAGGACTGGGCTGTGTCCACCTCTGTTTTCGTAGAGCAGTGGCTGGCACAAAGTAAGCAATCAATAAATATTCACCGTATGCCTAAAAATATTCACAAGGAAGCTAACTGGTGTCCTGCAGAACGTGGAGTAAACTCAAAGGATCCAGCATGGTTAGAGGAAGGGGAAGTAGGGGAGACAGCAGCAGGTCCCAACTTTTTCCAGGATGGATTTCTGACATCCAAGCTGAACCTATGATTAGATAATGACACCTAGGACCAGCCCTTTCTCAATCCCAGGAGAAAGCATCAGCAATGGCCTGTGTATAAGCCTCTATTTGTTTTCTTTAGAGGAGGAAAAAAAAAAAAAAGGCTGTCACTAACTCAGCTGCACAATGCTTTGAGCCTAGAGATCCCTGATTCAAGCTCATCTGGCAGTTAATAAGGACTTTAAAAGGTGGGACCCGGATCCACCTACCCTACACTCAGCCCAGGCCTGCAGCAGCCTGCTCAGCTGAGGGCAGGATGGGCATAAACAGTTGGTCAATTCCAATGACAGACTTCGGGTTCCTCCTTATCGCGACACCAACCTGACCCAAGAAGACCAGACCCAAAATCCCACCTCTTACTCAGATGAGAAAGAGGGTGAGATAAAAAAGGAGACACTCCCTACTGTACTAGAACATGGAGTGGCCAAAGATCACTGGTGGTAAAATCCATTTCAGCTCTAGGAAGGGACCCTACTGGGGGCCTCAGTTGTCTAGAAACAGCTTGTTAACCACTGTAACCTTGAGTTAATGATGGCAGCATAAGGCAATCGCATGCAGTCAATCACCTAGGGGAGGAAATCAGGTTTTCAGATAGATACACTGCCTCATAAAAATAAATAAATAAAGGTGCAGCAGAGGGAAGAAAAATGATTCTTTATAAATATACCATATATTTACCGTTCTTGAGATGCACTTTTGCCCTCTCAGCAACTGCCAAGACCTAATTCCATTATGACAGGAGAGCTATGAATTTCTCCAGCTATAATTTTCCACAGTTCAATTACCTGGGCCTTCTAATTACCTACATGGTTTAATGCAGACTCATTAAAATAACAATGAGCTTCTTGAATGACGCCTGTTGCACCACTTGCCTTGGCTCGAGACCATTTCAATGAAACGGGGAAAATGAAAAGTCTTATCAGTAAGAAAAAATCAGCTCACCATCCAAACCTATTCCCCACATCATCACTGCTGTAGCCTGGGGATGGAGCCTGGGCAGCAGCTCACAGATCAGGTGCTGGAAATTAACTTCAGGGTTCTCTGCCCGATATTTATAGGACTGAGTTAACATGGAGTCAGACCTCCCATATACTGTCCAGGCTAGGGTGGTGATGGAACCGTTAAAAATGGATGCTTGTGGGTGTTAAAAAAAAGCAGAGGCAGCATTATGGAAAGAGAAAAAAGGCCAGCTTTGACAGGAAACCAATACGGCGTCTCATCTATTATGGAATGACTTAGCCTGCTCAGCCCCGACACGTTTATTGTCATCACTGTCATCCGTAAGGCCTTTAATTGTGCCCGGTTTCACGTGGTTTATATGCCACCCTCTACCCTTGAGAACTTCCAGTTTAGGAAAATATAAATGCATAAAACTACATAAATCAACCCTAAATTGAACGCCTTACAGGTAACTCATCTAGCACCCAAGAAACCCACAATGGAACAATGCAAAAAAACGATTTCTATTTAGCGTCAGAGAGAAGTTAGTTGATTCACACGAGCAGGGGACTCTTCCTGCAGCCTGCCTGATCACACTGTGGGTGACAGCAGACCCTCCAGCGGACACCGCCCCCGCTCTGGCCTGAAGAGGCAAAGAGCCATCTCTCCAAATGCAGAGGGACTGGGTTTTCTGTTCTAGGTGCAGAGGAACAGGGTTTTCGACTCCCTGGTTGTATATCACAAGTACTGCCATTGTAGTACTGTACAAAACAACCAAAACCTGGTTACAAATCCAACAAAAGGGATCAGATGATACACATTCTGACAGATTTATACAATAGACTACTATTTGTAAGAATGAGGTCCAGTTATCGGGAATGAGGTGGCATGATTACCAAGACACGCCATTAAGTGAAAAAAGGAAGGTGCAAAACTGGTTGTAGAACACTCTAGGGAGGGAGAAAGGAAACACACGTTGAATGTACTGACATGGGCACAGACTAATTTTTACAACTAAACCCCAAAATCCAGTATCTGTGGCTGTCTTCGAGGAGAGAGATCAAGGGACTGGGGGATCCAGAGGGGAGAGAAGGAGCTCTTTTTCACTGTACAGCCTTCTGTACTCTTGAAATATATCACCTAGTTAAACCACTTCAATGAAAAAGGAAAAGAAAAAGCTCAGACACCTTAGACCACTATGCTCACCTGATCTAGCCAATCGACAGACATAAAAGGACTCAACTCCCACAAAAAGAGAAACAGCTGTTTATTAGGGAAGGATGGTGGGATTCTGAGGGCCCTTCTTCTGCTAAAGAAATAATCTAACTGGTTTAACAATAAAAAGCACTATAAATTAAAAAAAAAAAAACCCACTAAAGGAAACTCAAACACACCTCACTGCTCACAATGGAAAAGTCAGATACCCTTCAGGGCTGGAGTCATGTGGAGAAAAAGACCATGTGATTTGGCCTGAGCAGGAGTGAAGGTGGTGATGCATGGCCAGACTGGATTTCAGAGGCAACTATCAAAAGGTAAAACTACGACCCAGAAATTCTGAGTGGAAGAATTCATCCTAAGAGGACAAAGTATACAAGCTATGAACATACGGATGATGTTCACTTGCAGAATTATTTACAATAGCTAAATAGTGTCCAACACTAAGGGTTAAATCATGGGATGCGTCCATACCACAGAACGCTCCCAAACCATTATAAATGATCTTGGGGGCTTCCCTGGTGGCGCAGTGGTTGAGAGTCCGCCTGCCGATGCAGGGGACACGGGTTCGTGCCCCGGTTCGGGAAGATCCCACATGCCGCAGAGCGGCTGGGCCCGTGAGCCGTGGCCGCTGAGCCTGCACGTCCGGAGCCTGTGCTCCGCAGTGGGAGAGGCCACAAGAGCGAGAGGCCCGCGTACCGCCAAAAAAAAAAAAAAAAAAAAAAAAAAAAAAGATCTTGCCCTACAGCTGACATGTTAGAAAAATAACCAAACTGTTAACAGTGGTTTTCTGTGTTGGAGGGATTAAAGGTGATTTCAGTTTTGTTCTTTATAGCTTTCTGTCTTGCCTACTTTCACCCAGTTGACCCCTGAACAACACAGGTTTGAACTGTACAGGTCCACTTAGGCAGATGTTTTCAATAGTAAATACTACAGTCCTATACTGCCCAAGGTTGGATGCATCTCAGTATGCGGAGGAACCTCAGATACGGAGGGCCAGCTAAATATAAGTTAAAGGCATGTTAAACCCCCGCTGCTCAAGGGTCAACTGCAGATGAAAACAGAACCACCTCGCTTCGCAGCCCAGGAAAACGGTGCTATAGGGGAAGAAAGATGCCACATTTCCCAGGGGACAACACCGCTAGTTTCTTACAACCTAAGCAAAACGTCCTCTGCCTGCAGCTGCTGTTTCCATTCAGGAAACCCACATGATGTGGCCTATCTCACAGACAGTAGGATATAACCTAATTACCTCATCATGAACATCTGCTGAAAATATTTGGACATATTAATTATCAGAATATAGTTCTAAGAGATGCACAAGTTAGAGGAACAGTCAAGTGCTATTAAATTCGGCCCTTCTTTGGCTCTTCAAAGGCATTATTTTCCTTTTTCCCAACTCTCATTCCCAAAATACCTAGATTCACTCATTTCCTTAGTGTCTGATCAGTGGTTCTTAACAGAAATGGGGAGGGGTAATTCCCCCCTCCTCCCCAGGGACGCATGGCAAGACCTGCCAAGACAATTCTGGTTGTCACAACTGAAGGAGCCAGTGGCATTTAGTGAGTAGAGGCCAAGCATGCAGCTAAATGTCCTACGATGCCCAGGACAGCCCTGTGGATAACAACGAATTATCCAGGCCCAAATGTCGACAGTGCCAAGGCTGAGGAACTCTGATCTCGACGGAAATACAGCAGAGAGGTGGGAGGTTTGATGAACAGAATAACACAGGATGCCTCATCCTCAACTGTGCCAACAGTCCAGCACACGTGAAGTCAATGTCATGGATGACAGTGGCTTCCAGACACCCACGAACAGGCTATATTCACGGGTCCTGTTTTGAAACATTAATTCATCCGAGTTCTACGGCCAATGCAGAGTAATACATACTAGTTAGCAGTTAAAATTTTGTTTTAAATGTGTCACTCTGAAATATACCCAAGATCTGAAAAACGTAGACACTGCTTTAAAAGGTCTCAGAAGCACATATTTCAGAAACCAATATTTAAGTCCAGCTTGCCTGACCAGGCAATGACTGCATTAACAAGACAGTTGCTAAGAAGCTTTCCTATTATATCTCTAATGATATCATCTATGTACTGTGCAGTTTCTTTTGTCTAAACAATCAGGGGTATACAGATTTAATTTTAGTTATGGCTGTAAAATTGGAACCACAGTACCAGGGTCTATTAACATTTTTCAAAAGAAAACATATGAAAATTCCCCAAAAGAAGGGTCACCACTTTGGGAAAAACATTTAAGTGTGTCCATAAATGGCTCTCAACCTATAAACATTTATAGGTAATTTGGGCAGAGAATCAAGGTTTTTAAGTAAAGGACCTTTAGGTTTGGAGAGAATGACATAATCCTGCTTTGGAAGATGTTATCATATTACCTGTTACTCCGAACACAAAACAAACTTGAAATGAGCAAACACTCAACTGTGTTTTGTGGGGAGTTGGAAAATATTGATTTTCATATGCTATTAAGTTTCACCAACATTTAGCATATTTGTCTTCCCTAGCTTAGGTACAACTTAAAGCTTCTTTTAAGCAATAAAAGCTGCAGTTTTAAAATCAGGTGCAACCCAAGAGCCCAAGATGAACACGCGCTTTCGTTTGCTCGGTTCATACAAACCAAAGGAGATTCCCCCAAAGTGACCTGTGAGTTGTTTCTACCTTGTTATGAGAGAAAAGACTACTTTTCTAATTGTACAACTTTTTTCCCTGAAGTAGGAAAAAGCTCACCCCAAATAGATGGAAGGAAATTTGGGGGCCTTCCCTCCGTTGGGGATGGAGGGGCTGGGACACAAAATATAGACACCGAAGTGTGTACCACACAAAGCATGGAGCTTATACTGCAGGTCAGAATACAATGCCTTTGGATAAAGATTCAAAGCTGCGCTGTACACACACACACACACACACACACACACACAGACACACACACACACACACACACACTCCTTCTGCTCTGAAACCAGGACTCAAGCAGCCAAAGGCTCAGCATGTTAGACCACCCCAGAAAAGGATGTGGACGGCTGGCCTTCCTGCTAACAAAATAGCCTT
This sequence comes from Lipotes vexillifer, assembly GCF_000442215.2. Classification (NCBI taxonomy): domain Eukaryota; kingdom Metazoa; phylum Chordata; class Mammalia; order Artiodactyla; family Lipotidae; genus Lipotes; species Lipotes vexillifer. Next base: position 790,718 of record NW_006789830.1, on the reverse strand, counting down.
AGGGCAGCCCCAGAAAAGGGTATCATCTTATTTATAAAGCAGGCCTCAGCTTTGTGGCGCGTCTTGCTGATGCCCACGGCCTGTTTCTGAGTCTGCACCATGAGAGCTTGACCCCGCAAGCCACGTGGAAGACAGGCAGTTCCTCCTGGGCCGTTTAGAGGACCCGCAGCTGGAGGCTGTCCCTCTGCCTTGTCCAGGAGGAGCCCGAGGACAGTCCAGAGTGAGGTCCAACCTGGCCAGTGTCCTTCAACAGGTCTTCATCTTTGAGAGACAGACGACTGCACTGACCACTAGTTCCTCAGCAGGATGTTAGGAAGAAAAACGAATCTGGTACCAAAGTCCTAAGTAGAGATGCCTTGAGTCAATGCTAAGTCACATCCACGGCCTGCAGCCCTGGACTTGCGGCCCCTGCTCCCCTTGGACACCAGTCCAGCCCGAGCAAAATACAGCAGATCTCAGTGCTGAGTGGGCTCAGGCACCAAGTCTGTCCTCAGTAGCACTCACCTTGAGGAGGGGCACAGCTGTACGACAGCGGGCAGTCTTAATGTTTTTGAGGAAGTGAGATTCATCCTGAAAAGGAACAGTCACGTAAGTGAACAAGGCCAAACCCTGAGCAGACAGAGAGAGAGCCCACGTCAAGCTTGACCCTGGTATGGCGTCACACTGAGGCTGCCTCTCTTAGTGCTTTCTCCTTCAAGGAGACGGCTGGGGGCCTGGGCAAGGACCAGGCTCTGGGGCATCTTCTCTATGACATTGTGAGCAAGTGGCTTCATCTCTCAGGGACAGTTCTCCACTTGCAAAGTGGGGCTGGCGACTCCCCTGCCCTGACCACCTCGCACGCGGCACGGGACAAACCCCTGAAAGGTGCTCTGCTGGCCTGTAAGACTGCACCGCCCCCCTGCACAGCACTAACGCCGTGTGCTGAAGACCCGTGTGTGCCCCGGGTCAAGGCTCAAGGCTCTGCGGCCCAGCCCGCGCCTTCTCCCCTGCTTCCCTGAGCTCCCACAGGCTCTGGCTCCTGCATCTCCGAAGGCCCTGGAAGGGACTGTAACGATCTGCGTGTGTGTCGGTCTGTCTTACTGGACTGCGGCTCCCCGGAGACCAGGGGCTGACCGCTCCCTCCACACCCGCGGCACACAGCCCTGGGCAGGGCACAGAGCTGCCTGCGACCTCTGGCTAGCTGAGCCAATAGACGAAGGTGCCTCCCTCGCAGTCAGCCTGCTGCCAGGAAACCTGAGGCAGGGTACCCCACTGCAGTCTTGTTGACGTGAGTGACTCAGAGGTCCTCAGAGAGTTTTCTAAAAGCCCTTTCTTTAGCTCCTTCTAGATGAGATGTGCACTAGACCAGATGCGCAGCAAGATCTGGGAGGCCACTGTAGGTAGAGAATCCTATTTTTAGAGGAGGAAAACACCATTGGCTTTTTCAAGTCACGCGCTTCAATAAAAAACCTTTCGTGTTACCCGGAGGCACTGGGTTTCCCTGTTCTGCCAAGAGGAAAAGCGAGGATAAGCTTCCCCTGGAAACCATCCACCGCAGGCTTCGCCCCGGGACGTCTGTCACCTGGACTGGGGGTGGTAGCTGGCCGGACAGGAGTGGGGATTTGTGAGCTGTATTTGTGAGCCATGTTTTCAGGGCTGTATTTGTGAGCCATGTAGACACACTGAGTACTGACAGAGGAGGCTGGAAGCCAGTCTCTCTAGACTTTCCTTCTGGAGTACAAAGGAGTTAGAAGAAGGCAAGCGGCAGCTACAAGATGTACCATCACACCTGGGAGCAGGACTCTAAACTTAGTAAAGCCTCCTTTAAAAACAAAACAACTAGGGTAAAAAGTGCTTTTCTTTGATAGGTAGGGAGCGTCCTTATATCATCTGGAAGAAAATCTATTAACTGTTTGAACTGCACGTCTGAGTCACGCCGACAGGAGGGCACCAGATGGAGGCACAGGCCCATGCTGTCCAGGCTGTAGCTCCCGGAGCCCCAGGCTGTCGGGGGTTCACGTGCTCGCCTCCAATGTGACCCCCCGTGGGGAGAGGTGGGCTAGAAACCTCCAGCACAGACCTAGTAAACCACAATTTTCCAAAAAGCGCCCGGCCCTGCCCTAGAAGATCCTAATATGTAGCCAGGGTCGAGAAGCGCTATTTGAGAGAAATGAAAGATCACTTCCCTACAAAACAAAGCCAGTGATTTCTACTCTCCTAGAAACCTAGTGAGGCTCCATGAGATTACAGATATGGACATTCTTGGAGCGTTCGAGCAGAAAGTTTTCCCAGAGATAAAGTACTTAAACATTCTGCCAAGTCACTTACAATGATGACAACTCTAAAAGGGGGTTTTAGCTGCTTTTCTAACTTGCTCAGAAGATCGAAACTGACAATGTTGACCAAGCCAGCTGTCAGGCGGTCCTTCCCAGTCACCACGACGTTGATGTGGTCTGGACTCAGAGACGGCAGCCACTGACGAAAGGCCTGCGGGTGACAGGAGAGAACAAAACCCAAGGGGTGATCCAGCCTGGCAGCTGCCAGCTGTGGCCCCGCTAACCCACCCACCGCCTCTCTCCACGCGGAACAACGTTAATGCCCCCTGAAGACAAACTCGGTCTCTTCCCCTTCCCACCCTCCTGCATTCAGCATAACCTTGTCCCCACGAACAACCGTCGCCTCCCTGTTCCTCCCACCCACCCACACCCTTTCACTTTCCACTAACAGGACACTTCTCTCCTCGGTAAGCAAGCCCTTGCTAGCAGTCGCTTTGGGGTGTCTGTGGATTCCACTTCTGTGACCTCTAGCAAGATGACAAGTTTCTGCGAGGAAAGAATGCAATTCTTTTTAAGAGGAATTTTATAAAGGAATTTTTAGCAGAGCCTGGTACACCAAAGGCACTGATGACGATGAAAATGTTCAGTGCTTTCTACAAAGGCACCTCCTTTCCCCAGAAATCTTGCCATCTCTAGCCAAAGCCAGTACCTGGAGCCAGTGGATGGCCACCAGGTGCCTCTGTCATTGGTCGGGGGTCTGGGTGCTCCCAGTGAGCCTGGGCTGACACCATTCTGATTCCGGGAGCGCAAGGCCAGGCTCTGTCCTGCTTATAAGCCTCTGACCATCTATTCTTCCCTAGAATTTCCGAGGGTGCTGTGGGAATCTAGCGTGTGTTGAACTGTTAGTTCTTAGGGCCTCTGGCACAATTCAGATCACAAGCACAAGAAGAGAGTGAGGTACTGTTTCGATATGCACTTGTTTTAAGTTTTGCTTTCTCCTGGGTTGGAAGGGCATGTCTGGGCGTCAGGCCCCGTGGCTGCAGGCAGAGCTGCCTCTTCCCCAGGAGCAGCTCACGGGGGCTTAGTAACAGCCTCGGCATGAGGAAGCCAACAGCCACCTCGAGCAGCACGAAGCTGGGAAAAGCTATGGATGATGAACCACGTCTTCCATCCTCACCACGTTTGCTTACGTAGAGTTTCATTCATTTCATGGGACCACTCTGATCCCTGGATTTATGGGAGACAAAGCTCACAGCTGAGTGATAATACAACGGTCATGTCAGGTTTTTCTGCCATAAAGGTGCCCGGTAGACTGTAAACATCCTGCCCACACCACCTGCTACCGGTGTGGGCCCTGAGCCCAAAGACAGGAGGTGCGACCTCAAGGCCCGGAACCGTTCCTCGCTAGCAGCAAGCATGGGGGTGCTTAACCTCTTGGAGACACAGTTTTCTCATCTGTCAATGGGGTTAATATCTTGTGTCTGCTGAACACAGCTGTTTAAGGATTAAGGGAAATAAAGGAAGTAAAACTATTTTGAAACTTAAGTGGGGTAACGGTGAAAGGTGTTCTTCGCAGGGGCACCAGAAGTGCTCAGGAAGCGTCTACTGACAGACGGAAGCAAGTCTGAGCTTGGTAAGGCCTTGCCCTTCCTCCCTAAAGGCCTAGCCTGATTCTAACTCAGAAACCCAGGAGCCTGGCCTCAGCAGGCTCCCTTCCTCCTCCAGCTGAGACAGATCTTTCGAGCTCCCCAGGTCCTGTCCCCAAACTGTCGTTTGATGACTCTGACACTGAGGAAAGCCTTCCTCGTTAAAATCACGGCACCAGGAGAGCTGACCTGCTCCCAGGTGAAGCGCACAGAGGACGGTACCACCACCAGGAGCGGCCACTCCTTCCGGTAATAGGCGGCTATGCAGATGGCTTGGATGGTCTTCCCCAGGCCCATGTCATCGGCAAGCAGCAGGCGGCCTCTTTTCGCTATGGCAAAACTGAAAGCAGACACGGTCAGGACAGAGCACGGCGCGCTTCCCAGGGCGTCGGTTAACCCGCCATCGAGCTGCCACGTGAAGCCACAAGGCTGCTCGGTGTGGGCTACCGGCTCGCAAGAGACCTGCTCCGCTGAGAGGGAAGTCAGAGGCCAAACGGGGCAGAGTAATAATAATCAAGGAAAGACTACAAACAGGGACAACGTGAAATGTAGTCAAAGGGGAGGGAGAAGCTCTACAAGACAATTAGGTCGTGGAAGCCGAGGGAGGGAGTTTCCAGTAAGAGGAGTCACCCTCTGCCCAGCGCAGGCAAGGCCCAGGGGATATACAGGAAGAGCG